>NW_006408632.1:1451022-1456583 GCF_000296735.1 Chrysochloris asiatica
ATCATTGGCTCTTGTTCATATGGTACCTCTTGAAATGGTTGAACATTAACCATTTCCTTTTGGTACAATGACTCTGTGTATTCCTTCCATCTTTTCTATCTATTCATGTCATGGCTCTTGCTTCTTGAGGGTATGTACCAAATGTAGAGGATTGCTGGGTCATATAGTATTTCTATTTTCAAGTTTTGAGCAAGTGACAAATAATTTTCCAGTGGTTGCACCACCAATAGTACTACAGCATCCATCCTTACTTAGCAAGGGAGCTAGTACAGTGAAAAAGAGGGGAAATGGTAAGAAATTAGGCCTAAAAATGGTAAGAAATTTCTTATAAGAAAGAATGAGGAAACAAAGCAGATGGTAGAACAATTGCATGGGCTAAGTGGGACAGAGGTATGATGTATGCACAACCTTGGAACAACAGGGCTCTGGGATACAGGGATTGAGACATGGTTGGAATGGGGAAAAGGGGGGAAATAATGTTAAGCTGCTTGGCTGTCTTTTGACTCTTGGTTTTCCTTGCATGATATTATAAAATAGACACTTGAGTGGGAGAGAAAGGAATAGCCAGAAATATCACCATAGAAAGCTTGTAAGTCTGTCTTCTGCCTATAACTGAAACGAAATACCTAAAATGAGGCTACAACGTGCCCAGTGAAGGAGGCTTCCTTTCGAGTCTCTGCATTACATAAGACTATAGGAGGAATCCTGAACAGCATCCATAATCTTCAAAGGTGTGAAATTTCCACTTGCAAGGACAAGCAGACCAGCCTGGAGTACCTAGAAGAATAGAAGATACTTCTTGAAAGAAAGACAGACAGGAAAAATACAAAACAATATAGGCAGACCGACTGTTACTACATGAACAAGCAAGTTGCTTGCCCAGGAGACATCAAGGCAAGTGGTCAGGTCCCCTCAGAGCAAATCCCCTTCCAAGACTAAGACTCAGTGGGAATACACGCTCTGATTGGTGACCATGTTCATCACCTGTAAGGGGAAGTGAGGGAAAAACAGCAATGAAGCTGTGAGCTAAGCCCTACAACATTCAGTAGACTCCTGTGAACCCAGGTGGAGACCTGGTTGGCCAGCAGTGTGGCAAGACCTGGGGCTCTTGGGTCCAGAGTCAGGGACATAGCCTAAGAGGGCTAGAGTGGAGAGTGAAGCGTCTAGCTGATAAGAAGAGAGGGCATATGCACAAGAACACCCACACTTGCAGATAATACCCACTTGACCTGGCTTCAATGACTGAATGATCAGAGCTCAACCAGAAGAAGAAAGAGGAGGAATAAAAGAGTAATCTGATACAAATTGATGAACTTGACCTACACCTATTGATGCAGTAGCTCAAAAGAGGGACAAATCTTTACAGCGAGGATCATTCCCACCCACTTCATACACAGAGTAGACAGGGATGGGCAATTTGGACATTGGCTACCCAAAATGGGGGGGGGGGCTACAAAGGCAAGAGGTGACTGGCTTACAAGCTTTCAAGAGGGAACCTAGATCTAGAGGATGTGGAGGAAGGTAGAATTTCCACTGAGTAATATCCAGTCTGTCTGGGCGGGGCTGAAGAAATGAAATGCAGATAGGTCTCTTGTGATACAATAGTGATTAATTGTTATCAGGACTGATTGTGAGGGTTGGAAATGTAAAGGTAGACGTTTTGTAGCAAGGATGGAAGTGATTAAGTTTGCAGTCTAGAAGCGGAGGTCCCTGGGACCATCAAGGGAGAAGAGCTGAGAGGGGGACCCTACCCAGAGAAGCAGCAAAGCCTGAGATGGAGGCAGACGATGACATGGAGAGATGGAGCAATTGGGGACTCTAGACAGAGAGAGGGAGAGGGGCTATATGTTGACGATCCAGGGGCAGGCTTGTAGTGTATACCCTTTGGTTGGTTGATGATACATGGAGGGGCTTGTAACCATGGTAATGAAATGATATTCGATAGGATGAATGTAAAACTAATGTTCTCCTATGTAAACTATCACATAATTCACAATAAAACAATAGAAAAAACCCCAAACTATTATAAATGACAGAAAAAACAAAGAATGAGGAGAATCACTAAGCCAATGTCAATTCCTGATACAGAGATCTGATACGTCTCCATGTTCCAATGTTTTTTATCCTATTCTGATACCAACCATCCCTCTCACAGCACTATAGTTCTCTACTAGGTTCAAGAATCCATTGCAATGGCCACACACAACTCACAGATAATACTCTCAATTATGGAGCTTATTAGCGAAGTCAACATGGCGCAGTTAAGGACCAGAAACAAGTAAGGATACAGGCGAGGCGCTCTATATCTAGTCAGTAGTGCCTCTTCTCAGCAGCACTGCAGGCACTTCTTTCATCCCAAACTTCTCAGCCACAGGGCTTATTTGCTTTTACTCTGTTCCACAAGTGTTACAAAGCTTTAGTACCTGGCTCCTGCTCAAAGGCACTCACCTTTACTTGCTCCGTGAGCTGGGCAGCCCACTGCTCTTTTCTTTTCTCCCATTCTTGTTTATGCTGCTGGCTCCACTACCACTTCTCCACATAGAGATCTCAGGGTCTAAGAGACATGCTCCACTTAAGGCTCTTCTTTCTAGATGGTCACGAGATCCCCCATTCCTATTTCTGATTTGACTCATTTAAAACCCAGCAGATGGCCACATTGACCAATCCTTTTGTTAGAGTCCCATACCCACTATTTGCATGGTCCCAACCAATTGTTTGGTGGGAGTTAAAAGACTATGGCTAAAAGAGACATATTAAATAATTCTCTGTAACAGGCAGTCGAGTAGGACCTTAATGAATCTTGGATTTCACTTTGAGTTGTGAGTTTACTGGATTATTATTATTTTGAGCTAAGTTGAAACAAGATCTTTTAGTCTATCATTTTTTGGCATATCTTTAAATCTGGGAGTATACAAAAATTAGAGAAGACTTAAACTCCTGAAACTTATCTCTGGCCCTTGATGGATCTTCAGGTCTACCTTTACCCTTTTTTTCTTCAAGGTAATAGGGATTCACAAGTCTAAATATATATTTTTCAGTTAAACTATTAATAAAATATATTATCTCCTACCTTTGAAACACCTTGAAAACTATGTTTTTATACTGACCTGGAAAGCAGATTCAAATTCAGAATTCATAGACTTCCAGGTGCTCCCCTCCCCATTTTCCTGCACATTCTCTTCTCACCCCTTGGTCCTGTCTTGCACTGGGACAGCCCTGTGTGTACACATAAGGACACCCCAACCTTAGATTTAAGCCCTGTCTACAATTCTTGAATGTGGTCATCCCTTGGCTACCTTTAGGACAGTACTGGGGAAAAGAATTGTGCACACTCTGGAAGCAGGCCTTTGGGATAGGGCCTTCCTTTGGTTTAATGCAATTATCACAGACTTGAAATTAATATCTGAGCAAGGGTTTCACAGTTCGTTTAGTAATGGGTCCTGCAAATTCTTTAGCCAGTCCTGTCTCAGAAATATGTTATACATATGCAAGTAAATGTATATAATATTTACCACACCTATCACTGATTTTCTTTTCCACAGGTAATGGAACACAGGAAGTCCTGTCAAGGAGCTCTGGTATGGCACTGCAGGATTAGTACTGGGCTGCTAACTGTAAGGTTGGCTGTTCAAACCCACCAAGTGCTCCTCATAAACCCTATACATGGTTGCTGAGTTGGAACCAACTTGATGGCACTTAACATGATTCACTTTTTTTTTTTTTTAACAACTTAAAATCATGCTGAAAATGTTTGAAAGGTCAATGCATGTATATAGATCTGACTCATCACACTTAGTGACTACATATGAGGTGACTTCAAAATGTTTGTGGAAACAAATCCATTATCTTTTAATCTATTTTTCCATGAGCATTTTAAAGCTCCCTCGTAGTAGTCCACTATAGATGAAATGTATTTACCAGTCTTCTGTTTATGTATGCTTGTGCCATTTCTAATAGTTTGTCATTTCAATAATAAACAATACATACAGCAGTTCTTTCATCTGTGTCAGTATATGAGTATTTGTATATTAAATTCCTAAAGCAGGTTTTGTCAACCTTGGCACTATTAACATTTTGGGCTGGTTAATTCTTCGCTGTGAGGGGCTGTTCTATTCATAGGATGTTAAGCAGCAAGCCTGGCCTCTATTCCTTAGGGGCTTGGTGGGGGCTTCACAGAAGTGTGCCATTCAAATCTTATCAGGACTACTGCAGGGAGCATGGTGACTCAGAGCCTACTGCCATTGTATTCACAAGTTCCTAGCCAGTAACTGAGCCAGCAGGGATACTAGTACTTGTCCTTTCTTGCTTGATGCAGAACGCCTCTAATGGGCAACTTTTGATGGGAACTCATTACCTTGGCGTGTTGTGTTGCTGAATTGGAATTGACTGTATCAGGTTACATTGTAGTCTGAGGTTCTTTTTACCCAATGCTTCTTTCCCATTCACTTTTACAGGAGTTTCTCCTAATAAGCAGCTTTCATGTCTGATCCTTTCTTTATATTTATTTGCTTCTTTGAGGACCAGAACATGGTGGACTCGTAGTAGACCAAGGAAACAGGTAGTAAGCTAGGATTTGAGGAATGGCTTTCTCAGTCTCTGGCATAAGAGACTGCTTCAGCATTTACCAGTGACCTAGGAAAACTCCTTAGGGAAGGGAATGCTGTCATCTGCAACATTTCAGGCAGTTGATAGATATAGTGGAAGCTGCCTACAAAGAGAGCAGAGTTAGCTGGTGTTACTAAAGTCTGCAGAGGGATCATTAGAAACAGGGCAGTTAACAGTTAAAAACTAAATTCAGGAATGAGAAGGCCTCTTTGGACCCACCGTCATTGACTTTAGACTCATTGTAGCCCTAACCTTATATAGGGTTTCTGAGACGATAAATCTTTATGGGACCAGACAGCCTCATCTTTCTCCTATGCAGTGGTTGGTGGGTTTGAAACACCAACCTTATGGTCAGCAATCCAATGCCTGACCCATGACAATATGGGGCAGTGTCCCTTGTTTCCTGCAGTAGAAAAGCAGGCGTGGCTAAGCAGCAGACATGGGATTTAATAGAGTCACAGACCTTTAAAGACATTTGAAAGCCCAGTTTAGGGAGTCTGCTATGTGGTCAGGGCCCTGGTGAAAGCCTGAAGTTAAAAAATATAGAATGGGGATATTTCATAGGGTTTCCCTAAGGATTTTGGCTTCTTTGTTGTTGTTAGGTGCCATCGAGTCGGTACTGATTCATAGTGACCTTTTGCACAGCAGAATGAAACACTGCCCGATCAACACCCCTAAACTCTCAGAATTTACATGTGTCTTCTTTCACAATGGCCTTTTTCTTCTTTTTTAAATCCCTCTGTAATCTATAGTGAATGACATATCCTATTGTGTACCCATCCTTGCAATATTACAGATGAATTTTGCCACAGTGTGTGATCTCTAAAAAACTGTTGTTAAGTGCTGTCAAGTCTATTCCAACTCATAGTGACCCTGTATATGGTTTCTGAGGAGCAGGTGGAAGGTTTGAATTGCCAAGCTTGTGATTCGCAGTCCAGTGCTGATCCTACAGCACC
>NW_006408632.1:1457440-1458530 GCF_000296735.1 Chrysochloris asiatica
AATGAGTGACTTCAGTTCTGCATCAGTTTATTTAAAGATTTCAACCTGTAGCTCATCAGTTATTGGAGGCTTTTTCTTTGCCACTGCCTTCAGTGCACCTTGGTTTTCTTTCTTCAATACTATTGGCTCTTGATCATATTCTATCTCTTGAAATGGTAGAACATCAACCTTTTTTTTTTTTTTTTTTGTACAAAAACTCTGAATATTCCATCTATGTCCTTTTTCTTCCTTCTTCCAACTTCTTTTGATGCTTTCTGTATCACTCAAGGTTGGCACTTCAAACCCATAAAATACTCCTCAGATATCCCTACACAGGGTCACTATGTGTTGGAACTGACTTGAAGCATTTAACAACGACAGTGCTTCATCATATTCATGTATATGTTTGCAGCAAAGGTAAATACCCATGTACAAATATCCACTGTCAAACCTTTATATATCTGTGGGTATATGAACATTCTTCTTCCCATATTTATCTGTTCAGCTTGTATATCTATCCATGTATCTACTTGTCATTATGTGCAGTCGAGTTGGCTCTGGCCCATAGTGACCCTGTTCACTGTTAGTGCAGGACTATGTATGTACTGGTATTTACCTCTATTCCTCTTAACTCTTACACTGCTCCCATGTCTTCCCCTGCCTTCATCATTGTTCTGTCAACCTCCTTCTTGTTGTATATTGCCCATGTTACTCTGTAGCCAGTGAATTACTCCACGTTCCATCCCACTCCAGGTACCCATCAGAGTGTTTAAGCATGAAAACCTGTTCTAGACTTTTATTTCAGCATAATGTCTGTAATAGTTAGGGTTCGGTGTCAAATTGACTAGGCCAGGATTTCCAGTGGCTTATCACTTATTCCTAGGTGATGAAATCTAATACTGGCATAGTTAACACTATGATGATTGATTATGAGCAGCCAGTTAATCAAAAGGATGTTTCCTTGGGGGTGTGGTCTGCTCCCAACATAATAGATATGTGGGAAAGGCTCTTCTCTGCTGGGTACCAGGGACTCTACATTTATAAGCCATTTCCTTTAAATATATATATATATACATATGGAGCTCTGGTAGCGTAGTGGTTACGAATCAGG
>NW_006408632.1:1459864-1462973 GCF_000296735.1 Chrysochloris asiatica
GTAACCACTACACTACCAGAGCTCCTTATTCTATTTTAGCCACAATATAAAAAAACATAACCAACAATTCACTTGTTTTTCATAAAACACTGGGTATTCAATGCTTCCCAACACACACATTATAAAGTTCTGAGTCTTGAGTTTAATGTTCTGAACTTCACCATAATCTGATATTTGTATTGTCTACTCTACCCTTGCCTTTCCCTTTCTAATAATCCTTTAAAGTTCAACTCAAATATCATTTCTCCATATTGAAACACAGTTCAAATTCCATTTCTTAGAAACCTTTTTTTTTTCTTCCAGGTAGAATTAACCTATTCTCTTATTCATCTTTTTGCAACATGACTTTTTACAAAACTAATAAGCACATTAACTAATGTACACATTAATTTGCCTTTCATAATTTAGTAACTCTCTATTAATAAGAGTATAAACTCCTAAAGGACACAAGCTATTCCATAGTGTAGTGCTTTGTTTTTAGGTGCTGTGAAATCAGTTCTGACTCATAGTGACCATATGCACAACAGAAGGAAACACTGTCTGGTCCTGTGCCATCCTCACAATTGTTGTTTGAGTCCTTTGTTGCAGTCACTGTGTTAATCCATCTTGTTAAGGGTCCTTCTCTTTTTCCATGACCCTACACTTTACTGATCATGATGTTCTTTTCCTTTTCCAGGGACTGGTCCCTCCTGACAACATGCCCAAAGTATTAAGTGTCCTGGTGTGGCACTGTACTATAACCACTGGATTGCTAATCAATTAAAGACCAATACTTTGCCTCACTACAATGGCATCTAAGAAGTATTCTGGCAGTTATTTCTTCCAAAACAGAATTGTGTGTTCCAGTACTTTCAATATTCTTTGCAACACCATAATTCAAATTCATATTTTTCTAATCTTCTTTATTCATTGCCCAACTTTCAAATGCCCATGTTAAGTGTCCTGAAGTCCTTTCCTTTTGGTTCCAAGTCCTGTGCATATACCACAGTGCCACACCAGGACATGCACACGAGGCAACTGAAAATACTAAGGATTGGGTCAGGTGTACCTTAGTCCTCAAAGTGATTTGCCTAATGCAGTAATTGTTTGATTTCTTGCCCACTGCTTTCATGAGTGTTGTGGATTCAAGTAAAATGAATTTGTTGACTTCAATCTTTTCTTCGTCTATCATTTTATTTATTGGTCCAGGTGTGAGGGTTTTTCACTTTCTTTACACCGAGGTACAGTTCACTCCGAAGGCTGTAGTCTTTAATCTTCATCAGTATTTCCAGTCTTCTTTGCTTTCAGGAAGCAAGATCATGCTATCTTTATAGGTTGTTAATGAGTGTTCCTCCAATACTTTATATAAGCTATTAGGATTGGCTCAGTAAACAGAATGAGTAAGTATGATGAAAGGCTACAACCCTAACACAAACCTTTCCTGATTTTACACCATGTAGTATACCCTTCTTCTGTTCAAATGACTGCCTCTTGGTCTATTTACAGGTTCCACATGAGCACAATTGTGTTCTGAATACTTATTCTAGCCATAGTTTATGATCCATACAATAGAATTACTTAGTATAGTCAATAAAGCACAAGTATGGTACCTAACAATAACAAACATTCTTCTGGTATTCTGCTTTCAGCTGAAATCTCTCAGATGTCAGCAATATCCTTAATTTTCATCTTCTCTTCTAAAACTGGCTTGAATTTCTGGCAGCTTCTTGTCAAGGTTGCAAGCATTAAAAAAAAATTATCTTCAGCAAATTTTACTTGCATGTGTTATTAGTAACATTTTTCAATAGTTTGCACATTCTGTTGGTTCACCTTTCTTCGGAATGGACACAAATATAGATCTCATCCAATCAGGTACCAAGAAGCTGTCGTCCAAATTTCTTGACTTAGGTGAGTGAGTGCTTCCAGGGTTGCATCAGTTTGTTGAAACGTTTTAATTTGTAGTCCATAATTTCCTGGGGCTCTTTTTATCACCAATGCCATCATTGCAGCTGGACTTCTTTCCGTACCATCAGTTCTTGATCATATTCTACCTCTTGAAACGGTTGAACATAGACCAGTTCTTTCTGGTACAATAATGTGGTGTATACCTCCCATCTTACTTTGATGTTTCCTGTATAATTCAGTATTTTGCCCATAGAATCCTTTAATATTCAACCTGAGGCTTGAAATTTTTCAGTTCTTTCAGCTTGAGAAATGTTGAGCATGTTCTTTCTTCCCTTTTGTTTTTCTGATTGCAGGTTTTTGCACATTTCAATACTTTGTCTTCTGGAGCTGCCCTTTGAAAATTTGTTCAACTCTTTTACTTCATCATTTCTTCCAGTTACTTTAGCGTCTCTATAGTCAAGAGAAAATTTCTGTCTCTTCTGACATTAACTTTGGTCTTTTTTTTGTTTTTATTGTGAACTGATAGTTTACATGGGATAACACTGGCTTTATAGCATCGTTTCATTGCAATGATTAGAACCTCCTCCGTGCATCATTATTCAACAGTGTTTGCTTCCATTCCCTTTTTTGGGGGGTGGGTGGAGTGGGAAAGAGGATGTACATGGAAACACTCAGGAGTGTTTCCTTTCTAAAGACCTTTTGCCTTTTTCATGTATGATTTAGATGTCATCCCACAACATTTCAGGTCATCAGTTATTAGTGTCTAATGCATCAAATATATTGAGATGGTCTCGCTATTCAGGTGGGATATATTCATGGTCATATTTTGGCTCTCATGGACCTTAGATTTTTTTCAGCTTCAGCCTGAACTTACATATGTAGAATTGATTGTTTGTTTCCCAGTTTGTCCAACTTTGTTCTGGCTGATGAAATTGAGCTTTTCCTTTGTCTCTCCTTATTAGATGTAGTCAATTTGATTCCTGTGTATTCTAGCTGGTAAGGTCCTCATGTATATCACCTGTTATGTTGTTGAAAAAATCTATAATGAATAAGTTGATGGTCTTGAAAATTTTTATCATGTGATCTCCAGATTATTTCTATAACCAAAGCCATGATTTTCAACTACTGACCCTTCCTGTTTCCAATATCACATTCTAGTCACCAGAAATTATCAATACATCTCGATTGCATGTTTGATACATCTTAAACTTAAGAAGCTACTACA
>NW_006408632.1:1463485-1526027 GCF_000296735.1 Chrysochloris asiatica
TTCCTGGAATAGTAAACAATATAATTGTCAGAATCAAAATAGCCTGTAACACTCCATTTCAGCTTACTAATGCCTAGGATATCGACCTTTATGTGTTCCATTTCATTTTTTACTTCCAATTTTCCTATATTTATATTTGGATGTTTGCAGCTGTTTCTTCTCATTTTGAGTTGTGCTCTATCCGCAGATGAGTCTTGAATGTTTTGCTCCATGAACATCCTTATGATCAACTCTACTTTGAGGAGGCAGCTCTTCCCCATCTGTATTTTAAGTGACATCCAAACTGAGGGACTCACCTTCCAGCAGTGTATCAGACAAAGTTCCACTGCTATCCATTAAGTTTTCAGTGGTTAATTATTCAGAAATGGTCCACCTCTCCTTCTTCCCAGTCTTAGTCTGAAGCACCACTGAAACTTGCCCACTGTGGGTGACCCTGCTATTTAAAATTCTGGTGGCACAGCTTCCAGCATCACAGAAACACACAAGGCACTAGAGTATGACAAACCGACAGAGGAATGGTGGTTTCACATACTATGTTATTTTTCAAATAATTTTGTAAATTACATAATCATTTTGAAACCAGCTGCAATGATTTGAGATATGCTTGAAATGTTAAAGACAGGATTGCTTTATTATCTCTAATAGTCATGTATCACCCAGCTGCTCTCTTGTACATTCATCTACACACTGGTTAACACATCACACCTGTGTTTCATAGATCACATCTTTTTTGTTAAAGCTATTTTGCCCCCCGTCTAAGTTGCCTATTGATGTACATATACCATTGCCCTTTCAATCCTCTGTAACAATTGTCTTCTCTCTACTTTTCACCTTGTACTCATAGACCCTTGTATCTGGGTTAACAAAAGTCTATCCATATTCTCTTCACGTTTATCTGTACTATTTGATATTTTAGCTATCTGCTCAACCAACCTTTTCTTCCCAAGAATGGGTTCTTGACAATGTCTGATCACAGTTACTTAAATTACGTTCAGGGTTACTAAGAAAATAATACAGAGCACTTAAATTTCTCAGTCTATCTCTAACAGTGCACTGGATATACTTACGTTGCAGTTTCTTTTCTGAATATATGAAATTCCCGTTTTATTTAGCATCTGAAAACAGCACAAATGAGGTCATGTTGACTTTATAAGAAAAGTAGAGAAGGTATAGTTGGCAGCACCTTAGTTTCTAATGACTTGGAAGTCCTGGTTCCAGTTACAAACATGAAGTGTGACTTGGCCTCTATGAAATAAACTCGCGTCTATGTGATTAACTCTGACATTCTTGGGGTCATGAGTTACTTGGAATTGATTTGACAGCAATGATTTGGTTTTGCTTTAGCTTTGATGGATTCTTTACCTTACCACCCAATGAATCTAACTAAAACATACTCTCTTTCCCATTCCTACTACTTACTACCTAGTCTCAACTCCATTGAGCCTGGGATTTTACAGAAAAAGAGCCTGTTAACTTCCCAGACCATTCCAGTGTCTTCCTCCTTGCAAGTAACTAAGCGTTTTTTATCTGATCAAATGCTTTTGAAAATATTAACTTGCACTGGCCACCTACTGTTGGGTTACATTTAAAAATAAACTTTGTTTCCTAATTCTGGATAAGAACAGACATAAGATTACAGAGTAAGACTATGTGAAAGCGTTTTATAAAATGAAAAAAAAAAAAGCTGTTCTATAGTCCTCTATTGTTCCTTAGCTTCACTCAGGTCTCTGCCCAAGTGTTACCTACACAGTAAGGCTGACCTCCATTATCTAAAGTAGTGAGTCCTTTGTCACTCTATTCCCTTACCCAACTTGGTTATCTGACTTGTGTGCTTGTTTTGCTCCACTACAATGGGAGCACTGGAGCTTTATGCTTGGTGACTGTTTGGTTCTCCGCCCACAGAATAGTATCTGGCACCTACTAAATGTTGAATAACTATCTTTGGCTGAACTGATACTCATGGTTAGATACAGAAATTCAAGATATCCTATAAGCAAAGAAAAAAAATGACTACAGAAGACACAATAGTGACTTAGGAGCCTGTGTGTTGATACGAATACAAAGTTCATGCTTTGAGTTAACTATCAAAAAACAGGCACCTAATCTACATTACTATATACTGCAGTTGAGCTTTTAGCATATAATGTTGCTCTTACTGTTAAATGCCGTTGAATCTGTTCCTACCCATAGCAACCCTGTACAGGGTTTCCAAGGAGCTGCTGGTGAGTTTGAATTGCCGACCCTGCATTCAAACCGACCTGTGGGCCAGTGTATCATCCTACAGCTCCACACCAGGGCTCCTAACATGTAATGTTGTTGTTGTTGAGTGCTGTTGAGTTGGTTCCGACTCACAGTTACCCTGTATAGGGTTTCCGAGGAGTGGCTGTTGAGTTTGAACCACAGACCTTAAGGTCAAGTGCTTGTTCTATGGCACCACTCATAAAAAACTTCATTGGAAAGTGGAAAAATGTTATCAAGATTTGAAGGAAGATAATGGGAAGTTGAGACATAAAGTATAAGTTCCTGATTTAAAATTTGAGAATCCTTTTGGTGGTTAAGAGGAGACCCTACAGGAGCTCTGGTAGTATAGTGTTTACGAATTGGACTGTGAGCCACAAGGTCAGCAGTTCAAAACTAACAGCTGTTCCACGGGAGAAAGATGAGGCTTTCTGCTCCCACAAAGATTTATATCCTCGGAAACCCTGTACAGAGTCACTATGAGTTGGAACCGACTCCACGGCACAGAACAACAACAAAAGAGACACAGGCTCAATGAGGATGGGAGGAAGAGTAGGATATATATAGGCGTCCTGGTTGAAGTTCACTGGCCGCTTCTTGGGAACCCGACTTGATGGCACTTAACAACAACAACAACAACTATATATATACATATATATACCAGAAATGTTTGAGTAGTGTCTGAGATCTGAAAAGCTCATGAACCACTGTTCAGCTATTGGTCTCTCTATATGTACAAGAAAGACTGATGAGGACTGAAAATGCTTGGTGTATTGATTAGTCCAACAGACTAATGAAACATGTGAACATCAGTCTCCATGATTCTAAGACCAGAAGAACTAGATGGGGCCTAGCTACCACTACCAACTGCTCTGAAAGGTCACCTTAGAGAATCCCAAATAGAATGGGAGAAAATGTAGAACAAAACTCAAAATTATTAAAAAAAAAAAAAAAAAGACTGGGCTTACTGGTCAGAAACAGATGGGAAGAACCTGAGACTAAGGCCCTCAACTACTCTTTAGGTCTGGAAAGGGACTCATCCTCATGCCCAATTTCCAGACAAGCAGTAGACAGGTATATAGGGAAACAACAACGCTAGTAAAGTATGCTCAACATGGAATGTCAATCATTCAAAACCAAAAGAACAACATTTTCATAAGGACAAAGTTGAGAAGGGATGGGAAGGTGGGTGGAATGGAAATAGGAACTACAGGGAGAAAGTGAGATAAATGTTGCATTGAGAATTTCAATTGTTGAGATCAAACAAAGTTTATGATTTGTTAAATGCAAAACTGATGACCTTGTCTGCAAACCTTCATTCAATTGACAGTAAAAAAGTTAAAAAAAAAAAAAGTGGTGCAAAAGGAGGCTACCACACTGGGCTACTAGCCACATAAGGTCAGCAGTTTAAACCCACCAGCCACTTTGAAGAGGAAAGATGAGGATGTTTGCTCTTGTAAAGATTTCCAGTGGACACTCTATATAGGGTTGCTATAAATCAGAATTGACTCCCTGGTAGTGGGTTTGTGGTGGTGAAAAAAGTTTACCTAGAAGGGGTTTGGAAGAGTGTTGGTGATCTACATCTGAAAGAAAAAAATGAGTCCTCACCTATCCTGACACACATGGGGTGGCCATGAGTAGGAGCTGACTCAGTGACAACTGGCATTTTACTGGTTTGCTGGTTAATGAATTATACCTTTATTTTGTAGCACTCTTGGTCTCTACAGGAGGAGTTCCTCAATGACACAACTGTTTAAGGCTGCACTACTAACTGAAAGGTTGGTGGTTCAGACCTCCCCAGACATGCCTCAGATGTCAGCTGTGATAATCTGCTTCTGAAAGTCACAGTCCTGAAAACCCTAGGAGCAGTTCTACTCTATACATATGGGTGGCTATGACTTGGAATCGACACAGTGACAACAAACAACACTGGCCTCTATAGGGTGTTTAAGAACTGGCTTCATTTTCCCATTATTAGTAGCAGTTGTGAGTTCCTAAGTAAAAAGAAAACAGAAATCTTTAGAGACAGATAAAACTTACAATTTTGAAACATCTTTCTATCTATATTTTATACATAAGGTAGAAATGAGGAAAGAGATACGAGCTGGGCTGCTAACCTCAAGGTCAGCAGTTCAAATTTACTAGTTGCTCCGAGGAAGAAAGATGAGGCTTTTCTACTTCCATACAGATTTACCATCTATGTTGTTTAGTGCCGTTGAGTTGATTCTGACTCATAGCGACCCAGTATAGGAGTTGCTGGTGAGTTTGAATCCAACCTTTGGTGCAGTGCTTTATCCCACAGAACCACACCAGGGCTCCTATACATGGCTGATATGAGTCAGAAGTGACTGTATGGCACACAATCACCACCATTATTAAATAGAACAATCTACCAAATATAGTAAGGAAATAAGTTTAAATTCAATATTTCATTTTCCAATTATATGCAATTAAATATAAATAATTATCTTCTATATTTCAGAGGATTCCCGGTGTAGTCCTGTAGGATCAGTACTGGAATGTGAACAAATATGTGGCAGTTCAAAAGCACCAGCTGATTCTTGGAAACCTCATATAGGGTCGCTATGAGTTGGCACTTTGCAATAACAACATATTTCAGAGAGCGTATCAACACTGCATAACATGATATTTTATAAATAATAGGTAAGTAATCAATTCATAGTATTGCTAAATACAGATCTCTTAAAATTCTTTGGTTTGGTCAGATAAAATTTTAATATTTTATGAACTAGTTACTCTTGACGCTTGAATTTATAAATATTTTCTCAGATTTGTAAGAGGATTTCTAAGTTACGGTTTTTATGTGCCATTTACTTTCTCTGGAATTAATGTATTTTATATGATGGAATGCCATCTTATAGATATTACTAATAATTACATCAACAACCACTGTATCCGACTGTTTCAAACATCTATTTATTAACTGAAAAATCAGGATCCCTCTTCTACCTTTCTCAGTCTTTCGTAGGCTATCCATACACTAGCAACAGACACACTCAGAAAATTACCCAGGCCTATTTGATGAGTAAAGGAGCTCTGGTAGCATAGTAGTTACGAATTGGGCTGCAAACCTTAAGGTCAGCGGTTCGAAACTACCAGCCGCTCCGTGGGAGAAAGATGAGGCTTTCTACTCCCGTAAAGATTTACACCCTCAGAAACCCTGTACAGGGTCGCTATGGGTTGGACCCGACTCGATGGCACTTAACAACAACAACAACAATTTGATGAGTAAACAATTTCTTTACATGTTTAGAAAATCTAAAAAAATGTACTATCTCATTCTATTTAGGGTTTCATTTATAATATTTACTTCACTAGGTTTATGGTTCTGTGACAAATTTGACAGGCATCCTATCATTAAAAAACAGGTCAAACTAGCTCTCTCTAGTCCTTACTAGTTTGAAAATGGCAAGTTCAAGTTCCAGTGTGTGAAATATCTGCAGGTAAGTAAAGCAACTGGGCAAGGGAGTGAGCTGTAGGATGCCTAAAGGAAAACCGTATCTACAGTATTTAAAGAGGAAAAATAAGGTGTGTAGAAAGATTCTTTAGAATAGCAAATGTGATCTATTTTTTCTACATTTTTTACATCGAATCCTAAAGGGTATTCTTTCTTAAGATGTATAAATGTTTCCTTTTAATAATAAATATTCATTGATTTATAGCACAAAGGATAAGAGAATATAGGTTACTCTTTGAAATAAAAAGCACCACAAACATAAATGAGCATTTTAGTACAAATAATTAGAATGTATTTATACTATATATAAATCTACATTTTAGAAGATACTCCTGGAATTTTGCTCTGTTGATTATCATCCTAGAATTCTCTTAAAACAATCATGGGGAGGAAGAATTAGATGACGACTGTGAAACAGGTTCTCCCACTACAATACTGCTTCTGTCTGTCAGAGTTTTGACAATAGCTGTAGCTGGAGACTGAAGCACTTTACGAGAAAGCCTCATTCTTCCATCAGCTGGATCACGGCCAAAGTATTTCACCTATGTTAAAGAAACAGATTTACAGATACAGCACAATGATTAACTTCCAAATTAAAAGATTTTTAAAAATCAAGATTTAAAAATATTGCATGATCCATATAAGGCAATAATTTATGTTTCTACTTGTTCATTGAAAGCATAGTTTAATGCAATGCAGAGTCATACGCTTAATGAATAAACACAATTTGGTTAAGTAGTAATTATAAAAAAAAGCATAGAGTCGGTAGCATTTTGTTAGACAATTATACTCTTTTTCTTCTCTTCCCCCCATCTAATAAGCACTTGGTTCTATTGCACAAAAGCAATAGAGTCCAATTATAATCTATTAGAGTCATCTTTACCTTTTTATTCCTTTTAGGCCTCAGACCATACACAAAAAAACAGTTCAAAATGGATCAAGCACCTACATGTGAAAACTAAAACATAACATTCTTAGACGAAGATATAAGGGGCCAGGTTGTGGAACCTAGTGTCCTACACAGGGCAAACAATCAAAGCCATGGTGAATGATTTGGACAAAGGACTTTCCGAGTCTAACTGTGTTCTAAACTAAACAGGATTATGCTTCGGTCACTCAGATTTTCACTAATGCCTCAAGGACCATCACACTGGGGTTTATTTGACTTGACCTTGAATAAAAGACAGAAGAAAATGCAACAGTTTTTAAGTCCCATCTGATATTTAAAGCAAAACAAAATAAATGCCAACCAAGCCACCTTACGCAGAGATGTTACATTGTAGTTCTCATCTTTCCCTGGAGGCTACTTGAACAATGGACTACAGATTGGGGATAAACTTGAGGTCTTAGTTACTCAGGTCACGGGTGTTAGGTGTAACTGGAACAGAATGTGATGCAGCAAAAAAGAAACAAAACAAAAAAACAAAACAAAACAACCCAGAATGGCAATGACTCCTTTTATCCACTCATAAAGGACTACAAAAAAAGGTCAATTGTTATCAGAATCCTAGACCTGAACAACATGGGTTTTATAAAGCTCAAAAACGTTTAACCTCACAGATTAGAAAAGCAATTAAAAGGCTAAACTCCTCAAATACGATACTCAAGGCCTTTTCAAAAGTGAAAAAAAAGTTGAGTTTACAAAAAGCAACAACAAAAAAACTCTCATCAGAATTCTCAAGTCCTGTCTCCAATCATGCTCTCTATATAACCATGAGAGGCTTGCACATGTATTTTTAAGCACTGTAGGATAAATGCTCGAATTCAAGGTCAGTTTGAACCCCGGGGTCAGCAGTTCAAACTCACCAGCTGCTCACTGGAAATCCTATATAGGGTTGCTATGAATCAGAAACGACTCGATGGCACTTAATAACAACAACAAGGAAGCTATGGACTTCTAATGTGGCACTGTACAGTAAGCACTGGACTTGACCACAGTTCAAACCCACCAGCTGCTCCTCGGAAACCCTACACAGGGTCAGTATGAGTCAGAACCGACTCAACGACATATAACAACAACAACGTTGACTACTGTTCTAATTAGTAAGTTCCTTGTGTCTAAAATCTTGAATGAATCAGTATAAGCAACCTTCAGTTTAAAAAGAAGTACCTCATATGAGCACACACTATAGATATTCATTCTTTTCTTTCAGTTTTACTTTTTGAAAAAAATAATAAAACTTAATTTCCACATTATGGCCAACATTAAAACTAAAAGGTAAGGCATAGAGAGGTACCTGAATTTCTTGGCCAACTTCTAATCCTAGAGCAGTAGGATGTCTAATCTGAAAGAGAACATGTTAATTTATTAGTGGTTGTGATTAATTATCTAATATCCATGGTAGCCCACATTTTTCTCCTGAAGTAACAACAGCTTTGCTTTTTCTGATTATAAAATCTGTGAATTTTAAGGATTTAAAATAATTTAGAAGTGAATATCATCCAACACCCCAATATTTGTCCCTGGATAAAGAAATCATGCTTGGTAGAGGGTCTGCAAAAAAAGTGGAAGACCCTCAACAAGATGGACCGACACAGTGAGAGTAACAGTGTGCTCAAACGAACAACCGTGAGGATGTCGCAGGACCAGGCAATAATTCTGTTGTGCACAGGGGTCGATATGAGTTGGAACCAACTCAGTGGCACTTAGCATTGCTAACACCCTAGTGAGCATTTTGTCAATGAAGTACTGTATGTGTACTCCATTTAAAAAAGTGGACCTTCCTGTGCCTACTGGTTTGACTTTGCTAATTTTTCACTCACTATTATGCTGTAAGGAGCTCTGGTAGCATAGTGGTTACAAATCGGGCTGGGAACTGCAAGGTCAACAGTTTGAAACTACCAGCTGTTCCATGGGAGAAAGATGAGGCTTTCTGCTCCCGTAAAGATTTACAGCGTTGGAAACCCTATACAGGGTCGCTATGAGTCGGAACCGACTCCACGGCATATAACAACAACAACAACATTATACTGTAGACATCTTTACATATAAAAAAATGAAGTACTTAGTTGATTATGCAAGATGAATAATTTATTTAGTCAATAACTGAAAGATAGTCATCTAATCAGTTTTAAATTCTAGAGTTGCAAATGTCAATAACTGGGAGTGTGCAGGACAAGTATGCAGGTGTCCAGTGTATCATCACTTTGTGTTTTCTGAAGGTTTAAAAGTCCTCAAAATAAAAAGTTGAAGAAGAAAGTAAATCACAATTTTGCAATGATTATCTTTGTATACGTATTTACCCAGTCTAATTATCCTCTTACAACAAAGCCCTATCCTTTCTAGGTCCAAAGGTACTCAAAGCTTGTCTCAATTTACATTTGCATCAACAGGGATGAGAATGTCTATACCCCGTCCCCAACACCCACTCCAGCCTCTTACCCACAGTGGGAATTTTTGACTACCTCAAAGTTTAAAAACTTGTAATCTTGGTTTATTTGCATTTGTAAAAATTGCTGGCAATAATAAATATTTTTTCATGTTTTGTGGTTGGCTTCTTTTTTAAAAAATTAACTTGCAAATCCATGATCCTGCACATATTTCCAGTGACAATAATCTTTCTTACTTATTTTAGTTAAGCATATTATATGTACGTTTTGTACATTAATCTTATGTCATATGTTATACGCATTTTCTCCTGTAATTCAATTTTGCTTACTATGATTCTTGCTAAATAATTAAATATATTTATAAGGTCAAATTTTATCAATTTATTTAAGTTATCGGCCTTAATATGCTGAAATAAGATTTTTCCATTCTTAAGACTATGACAATATTCATATTTTCTTATAGAGTACCTTTCCTGCCTAGGTTTTTCTTTCCCTCCCTCAATGAAAATCAGTTGTATCAATATGATTTAGTGAATAATCCTGTCTTTATTGATCTAATAATACAATTTATAGTATATATTAGGCAAATCTTCTGCACAAGACCTTTTTAAAGTGTTGAAGAGCAAAGATGTCAGCTTGAGGACTGAGGTGCACCTGACCCAAGCCATGGTATTTTCAATCATCTCATAAAAATGCGAAATCTGGACAGTGAATAAGGAAGACTGTAGAAGAATTTATGCTTTTGAATTATGGTGCTGGAGAATATTTAAGTGACATGGGCTGCCCATAGAACCTAAACAGATCTGTGTTGGAAGAAGTGCGGCCAGAGTGCTCCTTGGAGGCCAAGATGGCCAAACTTCGTCTCTCATACTTCAGACACATTGTCAGGAGGGACCAATTGCTGGAGAAGGATATCATGTTTAGTAAGGTGGAGGGGCCGAGAAAAAGAGGAAGACCCCCAGCGAGATGGATTGGCAAAGTGGCAGCAACAATGGGCTCAACGGTGGTAACAACTGTGAGGTTGGCCCAGGATTGGGCAATGTTTCGTTCTGTTGTCGGTACTGACTCGATGGCACCTAACAACAACAACAACAACGACAACAACAATTAAGCTCCTATGTATATAACCGGGTTTGTTTCTAGGTTCTTTTTTTTCTATCTCCTGTTTCATGTATTATCTATGTAATATACTGTTTCATTTCTATGGCCTTATAATAAATTTTAATACACAGTAAGACTGTTGTTGTTAAGTGCCCTGGAGCCAGTGCTGACTTATAGTGAGTGCTCTGAGGAGTGACTGGTAACCTTGAACCACCAACCTTGTGGTTTAAACCAACCTTGCAGTCCAGCGCATTAACCCACAGAGCCATACCAGGATGTTGTTGTTGTGTGCCGTCGAGTCGGTTCCAACCCATAGTGACCCTGTATTGGGTTTCCAAGGACCAGCTGGTAAGCTTGAATTACTGACCATGTAGTTCAAACGACTTTGCAGTCTGATGCATTAGCCCACAGTGCCACACTAATACCCCTTTATTCTTCTGTCCCCACGATTTTCTTGAATATTCTTATGCACTAAATCTTCCAGATGTATGAAATACAACAAATATAACTAGAATTTAAAACATCATTAAGAATTATCTTGTGATGACTGACTGACCACAAGACAATTGGGAATAGGCTTAGCTAGATAATTTTGGAGTTGTGGTGTGGCGCTGTGATTTAATGCTCTGGACTGCAAAGTTGGTTTGAACTGCAAAGGTCAGCAATTCAAGCTCACCAGCTGCTCCTCGGAAACCCTATACAGGGTCACTAAGGTTCGGAACTGACTCGACGGCATTTAACAACAATCAATAATTTTAGCAACTGCTATATACTAGCTCTAAATAATGTTCCACCTCAAAACACTGGGAGTGTTTCTATTCAGTCATGAAAGGAAAAGCACAAAACATTTGTGGTAAAAACGTAAAAGCTTTTGCCAGGAGCATCTCTGCCATTTTTGTTTCTCTATGCTTGAGCTAATTAATAGACATAGAGTAGAGTAAAATTCCCACCAACATAGGTAATTTCAGTATGGAAGTTCCTAAAAAAAACAAAAAAAACCCAACAACCTTTTTTAAAAAAAAAATTACGTTTGCTTCCTTCTCTCCCTCCCTCTCTCCTCATGTCTGTCTTTCCTTTTCTTTTACCTTTCGCTGATCGAGCTGTGTGTTATGAAGTAGTACTGCAGTCATATTTGGGTATAATTTCACCATTACTCCAGTATCTCTACAAAAAGGAAAGAAGAAGCTTGGTTAAACTATTAACTTTCTACTGTAATATGTCTATTGAAAATCAAGTTGTGATTATGTTTTCATAGGCGAGATAAAAAACAAAAGCAAACCAAAATACCCCAAACCAGTACATATTTTTTAAAACTATAAAATCTATGATGACCTAAAACACATGCTTATTTTTCAACAGAAAAAAAATCTCCTCTATGTACACACTAGTGGATCAAAGAGAAAAGAAAAAAGAAGGGGAAGTAAATTAGAACATATATAGTCTTCCTCTGTGTTTCTATTCATATTTTCCAAGAAAAAATTATTTTAAAATAATGTAGAATTATGAGACTTCTGGGTCAAAATGGTGGAGTAGACAGATACACTGACCCTCTGTAACCAAGATTCAGGAGACCAAGTGAAACACACAGATGGTGATCCTGGAATCCTCAGCTACCGAGGGTAAGATAGAGAGGTGGATTGAATGACAACTGGAAGAGGACTCTGAACAGAAGCAGGTTGTGAGAAGAAAAGTGGGCAGACTGAAAGTTGGCTTGGAGTGGAACAACTACCATCTTGAGCTTTTGTGAGGGACTATCAATCCAGTGGCCTGTAGGCACAGGGAGAAACTGCAGGTTGGTGGGAAGCAGGGTACAGTTCTCCCTTTTCCCATTTCCTCCTCATAGCTGGGGTGTGTGACTAGTTTCTGCCCTTACCATCCCTGCAATCAGTGGCACTCTCTCCTCTACCTGCAGCCTGAGCTCTACCTGGGGCTGGGTGCTGGGCATAGCATCCCTGCTTCTGGAGGCAGATAAACTAGCGACTATGCTACACAAATAGTGAACATGGAACTGTATCCACACTTCAGTCTCTATCGCATCCACCAAAACACAGGTGTTGAGTGTCTGAGAACACAGCAACACACAATCATCAATTAAATATAAATATAGTGAGACCACAATGTCTTGGAGAAAACAAACAACAGTGTCTCAAACAAGTGATCAAAATAGAGAGTCAGAGAATATAATACCAGAAATGGTATTGAAACTATTTGATAAAAAATCCAAAAGACTGACATTTAGGTTTAACAAATTGGGAGGAAAGTGAAATAATTCAGAAAACATTACAAGAAAAACAGGTAAGAGAAATGAAAAGTTAGAAACCACACAAAAACAGCAAACAGAAAGCCAGAAATAGATACTACATTGAAAGGACAAAGAAAGGGAGCTGAATCAGTGGAAGGTAGAATTACTAAGCTTGAAGACAAATCTCTAAATAATCATCAGCTAGAGGAATAAACAGAAAAAAAGAATAAAACAATCAAAGAGATGGTAAGAATTACAAAGGACACTTATCATGAGGAATAATTTACATGTGAATGAAATTTCAGAACAGAAATGTTGTTGTTATAAAGTGCCATAGAGTCAGTTCTGACTCATAGAGACTCTGTACTGGTTTCTGAGGAGTGGCTGGTGAGCTTACACTGCCCACCTTGGTCCAGTACAAACCGACTTGCAGTCCAGCACATTAACCCAAAGCGCTACACCAAGACTCCAGAACAGGAATGTTACTGTTGTTTAGTGCTGTTGAGTCGGTTCCGACCCATGGCGACCCTGTATAGGGTTTCCGAGGGTGACTGGTGAGTTTGAACCGCCGACCTTGCTGTTCAAACGGCTTTGCAGTCTGGCGCATTAACCCACAGCGCCACACCAGAACAGGAACAGACCCCCCCAAAAAAACAATTTGAGAAAATTGTCCAAGAATTTTTGGAAAATTGGAAAATAAAAGACAAGACGACAGTCATTCAAGAAGTTAAATGAACTCCAAACAGGATTGTTATATTAAGTGCTGCTGAATCAATTCCGACTCAAAGCTAGCCTGTATAGGGTTTCCAAGAAGCGGCTGGTGAATTTGAACTGCTGACATTATGGTTCAAACTGACCAGGATAGAATCCCCCAAAAATCACCAAGATATAATCAAACTTTTAAAAACCAAAGACAACACAACTACAGAATGACGTACATGGCACCATCAATCTGAACTCAGTCGACAAATAGAAGAGTCAAGAACAGAATAAAATTATGAGAACAGAGGATCTGGGAGGTCAGTCTATGATCAAAACAATTACAATGTGAAAAAAGGTAAACACAGAGGAATAGAGATCCAGGTGGTGGAAAGGTCAGGTAGATTACTGGATAAAATAGATAGTCTTAAATGGAGGGAAGAACTAATGGAATATAAGGTAACCACAATGGGGTTGTGGTGGGGGGCTTACTTTTGGTGTTGGGGAGGGTAATACAAGAAGGGGGGAGGAGGCAGAAGAACAAGATAGATAGGCGAACACTGAGACAGGTTTGCATGGTCCAGTGGGACAGAGGTAAATAGTGATGCATACTCAACCTTGGAACAACAGGGCTCTGAGACACAGGGATCTAGGTATAGCTTGAAGAGGGTAAATAATAGTAAAATCCTTGATTGCCTTATGAATATTAGTTTCCCTTGCCTACTACTGTAAAATAGACACCTGAGTGGGACAGAGAGAAATGTTGGGAAACATGATTAGAGAAAATTTGTAAGCCCGTCTTCAGCCCATAACTGACTGGAATACCTAAAAGGGGTTCTACAACTTGCCCAGTGACATAGGCCTCATGCAAAGCCTCTACAAAGTATAGGACCTTAGGTGGAATCCTGAGTCCCATCCACAACCTTATGAGGTAAGACATTCCCAGGAGAAAGGACAAGCAGATTGGAACAGCTACAGTTCAATAGTGAATAACTGTTAGTTATCATGACTAATCACGACTGTCACAATTGTAAAGGTAGAAGTTTTGTAAATAAAGGGGAGTGGTTAATATTAACAGTCCAGAAACAGAGGACCCTAGGACCATCAAGAGAGGAATGAACAAGCAGAATGCGGGACCAGAGAAGCAGCAGTGCCAGTGAAGGAGGCAGAGATGGGGGCATGGAGAAGGGAAGCGGCTGAGGACTCTAGATTCATGGACTAAGAAGAGAAAGACTAAGAGCTGGTGGCCCAGAGCAGACTTGCAGAATGTGCCCTTTGGAGATGTAAATTATTATATATGCCTGAGTGGGTTTTTTGTTTGTGTGTTTTTTAAAACGCTAAAGTGCATAGAGAGAAATACTGTTAAATGATGGTACATGGAGGGGATTATAATCAATGTAATGAAAAAAGGTATATGATTTGTTGAATGTAAAACTGATGATATGCTCTGTAAACTTTCACTCAATCCACAATAAAAACTTTAAATAAATTAAAACAAAACTAAAAAAACAAACACAAGGAAAAATATCCTGAGAGCAGCATGGGATAAAATGAAACATTCATTACAAAGGAGAACTAATAAGAGTAAGTCCTGATTTTTCAGCAGAAATCATGCAGGCAAGAAAACAATGGTATGACATATACAAAATTCTGAAAGGAAAAAAATGTCAACCAAGAATCATATACTCAGTAAAACTGTCCATCAATCTATAGTGAAATTAGGACATACCCAAATATACAGAAATTAAAAAAATAATTTGCACAAACCAGAACAACCTTACAAAAAATACTAAAGGAAGTTCTCTGGACAAAGAACTAACAACAGCAGACAAAAACATAATGTGTATGACACTATCACCCAGAACTCAACCCACATACAGACAAAGTAAAAGAAATCTATCAGACAGAAAATAAGAGTCCAGAGACACCAGTTTGCTATAAAAATATCATAAAATAAAGAGGGCATAATGTAATTATAGTAGAGGAAATTAAGTGGTTTTCAAGAAAACAGTTAAATAAAATAAATAAACTCTAAAACTAGACCAAGTCTTACTCCTAGTCCTAGGTCAATAACCATAACACTAAACAAAGTCCTAGGTCTAGCCTAGACTAGCCATAGTTCTAATTCTGTTCCTACAGGCTCACCAGCAAAATAGTGCAGAACTATCATCAACCTATTAAATACTTAAGGAGTCCTGGAGTGGTGCTGCTGTATAATGTGCTGGACCACAAGGTCAGTTTGAAACACAAGGTTGGTGGTTCAAACCCATCAGGGGTTCCTTGGAAACCCTATACAGGGTCACTTTTGGTCAGCACCAACTCAACGGCACTTAACAACAACAACATTAAGTAGTAATTTGAGGAATGGGGTTTTTATGAAACATTTTCTCTTTCCTTTCTCCTCTACAAGCATACCTTGTTCTGTTGCTCTTAGCAGATAATATATTTTTGACATCTTGAGGATTTGTGACAACTCTGCAGTGAGCAATTCTATCAACACCATTTTACTAATAGTATGTGCTCACTTAGTGTCTCTGTGTCACATTTTGATAATTCCCACATTTCAAACTGTTTAATAATGCTCACGTAATAGACTACAGCATAATGTAAACTTAATTTCTAAATATACTGGGAAAATAATAAAATTCATGTGATTTGCCTATATTCTATTAATGTTGTTGTTTTTAAGTGCTGTTGAGTCAATTCCGACCCAAAGCGACCCTGTACGGGGTTTCCGAGGAGCAGCTTGTGAGCTGGAACTGCCGACGACCTTGCAGTTCAAAGGGCTTTGCAGTCTGGTGCATTAACACACATTTGCTATAAGCAAATCATTGTAATGTCCCTTACCAATCATTTCAAATAATTTTGCATTTTCATATAACATTCACCCATTTTCTCCCCCAGCTAAAGAAAGGGATTTTTTGATCTTGAAAATCCAATCTTTTTGGCTAATACAAAAATGCTCTAAGTTGGAAATTGGCATTAAAACAAAATATGCTAATTAGTTATTAGGTAACACTGGTTTTATACTTGGAGTCATGGTATGATGGTGCAGAAGCACTTGACTATTACACACCCCCAAGATCAGAAGTTCATACCCACCAGCAGCCTCTTGGAAACCCTATATAAGGTAGCCATGAGTTGGAACTGACTTGACAGCCTTTATTTAACAACAGCAATTTTTAAACCAAGTCTATAAGAAACTGCCCCCCAAAATAATAAATAAAAGTAAAGGATATACAGTTGGCCCTTCATATCTGCAGATTTCTACATCCACAGATTCAATGAACTATGGAACAAAAGTTTGGAGGTGGGGAGGTATGTTGTTGATTAGTGCTGTGGAGTCAGTTCCAACTCACAGCAACCCTGTGTAAGGTTTACGAGGAGTACCTGGTGGGTTTGAACCACCAATCTTGTTGTTAGCAGTCCAGTGTTTATCTTACAGGGCCACACTTGGGGGTTGGGCAGGGGAAGCAATTAACTGGTAAGAGTAATCCCTCAAAGGCTAATAGGGAGCATACAGTACTGTTTATATAGCATTCAAATTGTATTAGATAAACAATCTAGAGATGATTTAAAGTACATGAGAGGACATGCATAGGTTATATGCAAATACTAAGTCATTTTAAATAAGGGACTTGAACATCCAAAGATTTATGTATTTGAGGGGGATCTTGGAACCAATTCCCCATGGATAGAGGAATGACTGTATTGCTAAGTTTATTTGGAATTGTATATATACATATATATACATATCTTTTCAAAACCAACCAAGTATATTATTACTCACAAATTACCTGATTTCAGTTATTGTGGCGGTATACACTGCTCCAAATTCTAACTGTTGCTCCTGCTATAAATGCAAAATAAACCATAAGAGTCATATAAAAACAACAACAAAAAGTAGAAAAAAGTAACTCTCATAAGACCTATACTTACATCATCTTTGCAGATTTCACTAATGAAGTCTCTTGCTTCATGCATAGCACTGGGTGTTGGTGCAAATACAGAAAATGTTTCTTCATCTACCTGACTAATAGTTACTCCTTTGAAAAGATAAATTTAACATATTAAAGTTAATCTGACCATTCCAGTGGAGACCAGTATGAAAAGTGGAGGTGAGAGCAAGCAGAGACCTGGAAGCCCCTGGGCAGAGACACCTCTACTGTTTTCATCACTGCTGTAGGCGGCAGGGAACAAGAGAGACAAGAGAACTACAAACAAACACTGCATACCTGCTCTGTGTCTGACAATGAGCTAGGCCCTAGGGATATATCAGTAAACCAATGGTCCCAATTTCTGGTAGTTCACAATTCTAATTTTGGAAAGCTGGCTTTGTTCTCTAAATTATGAGTAGAAACTAGTCTAGAAGGCTTTTATCACCTGTCTCCTTTCCCCCTCTTACCCTCGAGTGGTGGACAGATGGGTGAGGGACGAAATCATGTGAGTTTCCTTTTTCCATCCTCCATCTTAAGGACAGGCTAAGGTGACTCTACTTTCACCCTCCTTCAGTAACCTCAAAGTTGGGAAGTACTATGCAACCCAAAGACTACTTCCAGGAAAAAAATCAAATCAAATATACTACTTCTAACATAATATCTAAATAAAAGAGCTGAAATTTATCTATGTGAAAGTAGCAAAGGTAATAATAGTAAAAGAAAATTAAGCATAACTCCTCTAAAGCAAAAAGTAAAAACTATTCTAGATGTTTAATTTCAAGTTTTGCAAAAAAACCCACAAATTGATCATCCTTTCTGAATACAGATAAAGACAACCATTTTTTTTTTTTTTTTGCCAATTTATTAAGATGGAGCCCTGGTGGTACAATGATTAAGCACTCGACTGCTAACCAAAAAAGACTGCTGGTTTAAATCTGCTCAGTGGCCTCAGGGGAAAAACACCTGTTAGTTTGCTCCTGTAAAAACTGTTGCCTAGGAACGCCTATGCAGGCAGTTCTAAGGACATGCTGAAAATTTACAGTAAAGACAAAGCCTATCCTTTTCTTCTTGTCTTTCTCTTCATTTCTCAAACACAGTTTTGAAGCAACATGTTGTTAAGTGTCATCGAATTGGTTCCAATGCTCACGACCCTGTCTAGGGTTTCCAAGGAGTGGCTGGTGAACTTGAACCACTGACCTTGTAGTAAGCATCCAGTGCTTATCCTATATAGCACCACACCAGAACATGGCACACTTACATGGACTAGCATTTAATAAAAAATTCATAGCTTCATACAACTCTTACCTGTTTCAGCCTGAAGTTTTTTTAAATGATATCCACCTGGTCCAACAAATTTTGATCGTTTTGAGAGTGGAACTTGAACAGTTTCTAGGATGCAACATAGAAAAAAACACAAATAATTCAAATACAGATATGAACCTACAACATGTCCTGGTCACACCACACAGTTTCTTTTTACAGCTTAGAAATACACAGAAACATTTCAATATGTAAAAAGAAAAAATTTGATACTTGGCTAAAATATTGAAAATTCTGATGTCCAAGCATGTCCCTCTCAATATAAAGTACTTTGATTATAAAATATCCAAAATTTTTTCATTTGGCATATATAGTAAAACATTTTAAAAGTAGTGATATGAACTCCTGGTGAGGTAATGTAGGATAAGCACTGGACTTTGAACACGGTTGGCAGTTCAAACCCACCAAATGCTCCTTGGAAACCCTTTATAGGGTCGCTGTAAGTAGGAACTGACTTGGCAGCACTTACCACCAACAACAGTATGTTTTCATATATTTATATTATCATGAAATCAATGATTTTAATGTATTACCAATAACAGGCCCATTTTCTTTTCTAGATGCTCGAGGTTTTGAAATAGTTTTGTTCATTATCTGTAATATTTCCTTCTTTGCCACTAGAAGAGATAAAAACACAATAAATATAACTAAATAAAATAAATGTGACCTGATGAAGCTGTTATTTATGGAGTAAAATTCTTTAGCTTAGTATAAAGTTCTCCATACCCAATTACCTTGATTAATCTACTCACTCCTTCTCCATAAACCCTATCACAGAGAGCTGCTTTGTAAAAATGAGATTTACACTGCTCTCTCACTTTGGTAGTTAGTCATGCATCCATCAACAAAACATTTCTTGATGTAAGTTAAGTTAAATGAGATTTCATTTTTAAAGCAATATTTTAAAATAAGTCGAAAGGAAGCACGGAGTCCTGGTGTGACAGTGTGGGCTAATGTGCTTAGCTGCAAGGTTGGTTTGAACTTCATGGTCGGTGGTTCAAGCTCACCAGCTGCTCCTCAGAAACCCTACACAGGGTCATTGAGTCAGAACAGACTCCATGGCACTTAACAACAACATCAACAACAATAAATGAACCATGGGGTTCTTCTGTAGGATAAGCACAGGACTGCAAACCAAAAGTTTAGTGGTTCAAGGCCACTAGCTGCTCCGTGGAAGAAAGATGGGGCTTTCTGCTAATGCACAGATTTATAGCCTTGGAGACTCTATGCAGGGTCACTATGAGTCAGAACCAACTTAATGGAACTTACGAACAACAACAACAACAAAATGGGCACTATAGTTCTCGTTTAACAACTCAACAATTATGAATGGAGAGTCAATCACAATGGCTCACCTGAAGCTTGTTGAATAGCCTCCATTACAATTTTTATTGGTATCCCAGGTAATTTAATATCAGCCTAATTTAGAAGAGACAACAAATGTTATAAATATTGATTCATGACACTATCTATTTTGCTATAACAAAAGTCAAACAAAATGGGTTTTAAAAGTACCTGTAGTGCAGTTATGCCCTTATTAGTGCCAGCTATTTTGAAATCCATGTCACCATTGTAATCTTCAATTCCCTACAGAAGTTTATAAGATTATGATACGGTTTTAAGTAAAGCCAAAATTCATCCACAGTCACTATAGATTAGAAAAACAAAAAAAGACCAAAATACCCTCCAGAAGCTGAAGTGCTTCTAATACTAAAGTAGATCACACATAAATTATCTTTGACATTAACTATTGCCTCCAGTTGGTGAGCTACAAATACATTCCAGTTTTAAAGCTACAAATACTTTTATCCAAAAAATTATGACTAGATCATGTTTCCTCCCCAAAATGCATAAGGACTACTTTAGGATCATCTGAAAGTGATACATCATTATGTATGTGAGGAGTTTAAAACGTTCATGGACCAACAGAACCAAAAGAAGTGAGAAATTTCCCAAAACTCTTTGAAGCCCCATCATGTATGTAAATGATAATGCTTGTTTTCAACTATGATCCTATAAAAACCAAGGTGAACATGCTGCGGAGGACAAAGTACCTTAGCTCCATGAGTACTGCTAGGAGTCTCCTAAGCTTATAAAATATACACAATTTTCACCATTATATATTTGAAAGTGTGAAGACACTTGCCAGAATGTCTGTCAGCAAACGATAATCTTCTATTTCACTCTTCTCAGGATTGGTTTTGGTGACCAATCCTATAGCTACACCAGCAATAGCAGATGAAATTGGAACACCTGTAATTGAGAGAAAGAATTTTTGTGTTTAATGTGTACGTCAGCCTAACACAGGTATCTATCATTGTGTTGACTATCCATTACTTTCACTTACTGCCACTGAATCGATTCCAATGGATAGTGACCCTGTACAGGGTGGCCCAGGTTGTAAATATTTAGAGGAGCAGAAAGCCTCATCTTTCTCCTGCAGAGCAGCTCGTGGATTTGAATTATCAACCTTGTGGTTAAAAGTCTACTGCTTATCCTACAGCACCAAAAGGGCTGCTTTGACTATCCATGGAATCTCCTACATTGACAATCACCAAAGCTGAGTTGGATACGTTTTAAGAAGTGATCTGACTGGCTTTTTTTTTCTTAAATACAAACCCTTAAAATAATTCTAGCAGATAATCACTATACTTATCAGAAATTTCTCTTACAAAGATCTCAGTAATTTAAAAGTAATCCATTCTTTGCTGTCTTGCATATTGTGCCTTTTCATTGTTTTTGAAAGGTACGCATCTGTTTGGTAAACATATGTGAACCCTAGTCCACTTTCTCATGGACAGTCACCACTGTGTTTTGTGTTCTTCCAAAAATTGTCTATGCACAAGTATAATTAAAATTTTTTATTTTCCTTACTCATGGGTGCATACTACATGCATTCACTATTCAGCACCTTGCTTTTTTCACTAATAATGTATCTTAATATTGACACTCGTCACCATACAAACCTCTACCTGACTTTTTCCAATGGCAGAGCAGTACGCTGTATGGTGTACATCCCATACTGTAAGTGGAATTGCTGACTTTAAGGGTTGTGTATTTGTTAAACTATTGCATTTGTTATACAAAGAGTATGGTGGTGGTGGTGTGCCACGGAGTTGGTTCCAACTTAGAGTGCCACTGTATAAGATTTCCGACACTGTTGATCTTTTTACAGGAACAAAAAGTCTCATCTTTCTCCCGTGGAACAGGTGGTAGTTTCAAACTGCTGACCCTGAGGTTAGCAGCCTGACTTGTAACCAATATACTACCAGAGCTCCTTACAAAGAGTACAGCATTTTATAATTTCACCAACATTATATAAATTGCATGTTATTCCATATCTTCATTAATTCTTTTTTTTTTTGTTTAATGTTTTATTGTAAATTACACGGTAGTTTACATGGGAGAACATTAGCTTTACATTCATCCTATCATATCGTTTCATTGCTATGGTTACAATCCCCTCCATGCATCATTAACCAACCAAAGGGTATACACTACAAGCCTGCCCCCCAGTCGTCAGCACACAGGCCCTCTCCTTCTCTGTGTCTAAAGTCCCCAGCTGCTCCATCTCTCCACATCATCGTCTCCTTTGTTAATTCTTATAAAGTCTTTTGATTTTTGCCAATCTTAAGAGGTAAAAATGGTAATTTATAGTTATAAATTTGATTTGTTTTTTATGAGTAAAGGTGAACATTTTTTAGGTTTAAAAACCCCATTTATACACCACTTGTCTGGTGTCTTGGGTGTTGCTGTGATGTTGGAAGCTATGCTACTGATAGTTCATATATCATAAGGGTCACTCAGGTTGGAGAGGTTTCAGTGGAGCCTCTAGACTGAGACAGACTAGGAAAAAGGAACTGGCAATCTGCTTCTCAAAAACTGGCCAGAGAAAACTTTATGAATAGCAGGGAACAGTCTGATATAGTGTCAAATGAATCTCTCAGTTATAAGCTACACAAAATATGAGGAAGAGCTGCCCCCTGAAAGTAGAATTGGTCTATATGACACAAATGGAATAAAGCTTTTTTAGATCTTCATTTGATGATAGGGCACGATTTAAAATGAGAAGACATCCAATAATAATCTGAACATGGAATATACGAAGTATGAATCAGGAAAATTAGAAGTTGTAAAATGAAATGGAACACATAAAGACAATACTCAGGCATTGTTATTGTAGTTGTTATGTGCCGTGGAGTCGGTTCCGACTCATAGTGACCCTCTACAGGGTTTCTGAGGCTGTAAATCTTTATGAGAGCAGAAAGTCTCATCTTTCTCCTGTGAAACAGCTGGTAGTTTCAACTGATTGGACAAGATCTTTATTTGTGCCCATTCCATGGAATGTAGAAATCAAAGAACAACATGGTTAATATCACATGAAAGCAAAATTTTACTGAAGATAATTTAAAAATGGTGGCAGCAGTACATCGACAGGGAGCTGCCAGATATTCAAGCCATATTCAGAAGAGGACTAGTGATATCACTGTTGTCAGATAGACCTTGGCTGAAAGCACAGAATACCAGAAAGATGTTTACTTGTACTTTATTGATTATGCAAAGGCATTTGACTTTGTGGAACATAACTACAGGTAACACTGTATACTGGGTATTCCTGAAAGTTTAATTGTGCTCATGAGGAATCTGCACATAGACCAAGAGGCAGTGGCTCAAACAGAATAAGGGGATACTGAATGGTTTAAAAATCAGGAAAGGTGTACATCAGTGATGTACCCATTCATCATATTAATTCAATCTGTATGCTGAGCAAATTGTAAAAAAGCTGGGTTACATGAAGAAGAATTGGCATAAGGGTTGGAGCGAGACTCATTAACCACATGTGCAGATGACATAATTGTTTGCTGAAAGCAAAGAGGATTTGAAATACTAATAAAGATCAAATACTATATATAGCCCTTAGTATGGACTGCATCTTAATGTAAAGAAAACAGAAATCTTGACAACTGGACCAATAATTAAATCAAAACTAACATAGAAAGACTGAAGTTGTCAAAGACTTCATTTGGCTTCGATCCACATCCATAGCTGAGGAAAACAGCACTCAAGAAAACAAACGATGTATTGTATTAGGTAAATCTGCTGCAAAAGACTTTAAAGAATAAAGATGTCACTTTTGCCTGATCCAAGCCATGGCACTTTCAATTGCTTCATGTGCATGTGGAAAAGTTAGACAATGAATAAGGAAGGTCATAGAAGAGTGGATGCATTTGGATTATGGTGTTGACGAAGAATACTGACAGTACAGTATCGTGGATTATCAGAACAATGGAAGAAGTACAGCCAGAATGCTCCTTAGAAGCCAGGATGGCAAGATTTCATCTTAAGTATTATGGATCTCTAGTCAGGAGGGACCAGTTCTTGGGAAGGACATCATGCTTAGTAGAGAGAAATACCCTCGACGAGATGGACTGACAACACCGGCAGCAACAATGGGTTGAAACATATCAACAATTGTGAGGATGGTGCAGAACAGGGCAGGGCAGTATTTTATTCTGTTGTGCATAGGGTCACTATGAGTCAGAACTTACAGGAGGACGCCTAACAACAGCATGATGCTAATGAGGCAGGAAGTAATCTACATGATTTGGTTGTAGCTTGAGTCAATTTCTTTTGAGATATAAAAGATTAAAGAAGCAATCATGTATCTAAGACTATCAAAGACGAACCAAGAATGGCGTTGGTTCTTTGAACCTTGAATCCTTTCACTGGGAACCTTCTAGAACCAGGAGGCACAGAGAATGAAAGGCTTCCTCTAGAGGTGGCACTCTGGAGCTGGATTCCGGATCTCCTAAACTGTGGTCGGCTGTTCAAGCTCACCAGCTGCTCCTTGGAAACCCTATACAGGGTCACTATGGGTTGGAATTGACTCAATGGCACTTTAACAACAACAATAAACTGTGATTTAATAAATGTCTGCTTGTTACAGGAATCCACATGTGGTATTTGTTACAGAAGGACAGGGTAACTGAGACATATGGTTACTAGATTTTGCTTAGTTTGTTTTCCCTCTCCAAATATGTGAAAAAAATTTCCCATGCTTCATTAAAAGAAACATGTTTATATTTTGGTCAGTTTGAACTTATTTTGATATAAGGAGTGCAGTAGGGATTCCATTTCAAGCAGTCTCAATCCACACCCATGGTTTTAACTACATGGCTTTAACATAGACATGGAAGATTTACAACCAGTCTGCCTTTCTTTGTCAAGACATGGATATGTATATCTAATGTACCTCTGACTAGATTTCCCCAGGAATTCTGGTGGGGCAATGTGAGATAACCACTGGACTGCTCACTCAAAGGTTGGTGGTTCAAACCTACCAGATGTTCCTCAGAAACAGGCGACTATGAGTCAGAATGGACTCAACAGATGTCCCGAAGCACCTCAAGTATGTATCTTCAAAATGGAATCAGCCTGTGTATTTGGCTCTGCTCAATTCTACAATACGCCTGATGGAGATGTCACTCCTGTGTGAAGCTCTGGTGAAGAACCAGATGGTATCTGGTGCAACATCTCCATGAGTTTAAAGAGCTTGCCTTAAGTTGCCATCCAGGAACCCAGCAGTGTCCAAGTGTTGGTCATTGATGTGACTGCCATCAATCTCTGACCAAGAGGACGCAGCTGTAGAGCAAAAAATCTTAAGGCCTTTTGCTTAAGGCCTGTGAATGACACCAGACAGGCAGAGCTTAATTCCATCTTGTGTCTGGGTTCAAGTAGTCAGATACCAATTTTTCTTGAGTACATCACATATCTCTGGTAGCATAACTGCCAGAGTTAGAGCAGAGTATATGTGAAAGTTTGTTTGGGGCCACTTCTCCTAGCCAGACCTTGCAGGAACATTCCTGGACACACCTTTCAATGGTCAGCTGGTTGTGAGGCTACACTCAAGAGTGCCTCAGAGATCGCAAGCTTTCCTATCTGCCATAGTCCCCTCCCTGCTTTTCTTAGGTCCAGCATGCATATGCGATGAGCAGCTACTGCGGTCAGGGCTGTGGGAGGAGATTGCTTTGTTCTCTGTAAAACCTCATCATCATGTCATTGATGATTTCTAGCACCTAGATGTTTGTCTTGTGTTTACTCCTCTTAAAGAGGTAATAAAAACTCTCTATATACTAGTTAGTCAGTTTGTTGTACTGTAGTCGATTGCATGTTGCTGTGATGCTGGAATATGTTACCGATATTTTATACACCAGCAGGGTCACCCATGGTGGACAGGTTTCAGGGGAGCGTCCAGATGAAGACAGACTAGGAAGAAGGATACGCAGACTACTACTCTTTAGCTTACGAACAGCAGTGGAACAATGTCAGATAGAGTCCTGGAAGAAGAAAACAGTATGAATAGCCCCAGAATATTGAAGGACAAAGTTTTCTGTGATAGAATAATATCCATACACCTACAAGAAAGACCAGCTAATACCACTATTATTCAAACTAATGCAGCAACAACTAAAGCCAATTTCTTCACTCTGAAACTGATGAAACATGCAATCAAGATGTATTGATAAATATTTGCGATTGCAATGCAAAGGTTGGAAACAAAGAGTAAGGATCAATAGTTGGAAAATATGGCCTTGGGGTTAGAAGTGATATGGAAGATCACATGATAGAATTCTGCAAGACCAATGATTTATTAATTGTAAATACCTTTTGAAACAATATAAAAGGCGATTAAACACATGGACCTCACAGATGGAATACACAGGAATCACATTGAGTACACCTGTGGGAAAAGAGGGTGAAAAAGCTCAGTATTATCAGCCAAAGCAAGGCCAAAGACCAACTGTGGAACACACTATCGACTGCTTACATGCAAGTTCAGGCTGAAGCCGAAGCAAATTAAAACAAGTCCACAAGAGCCAAATATGACCTTGAACATATCCCATCTAAATTTAGGGACTATCTCAAGAACAGATTTGATGTATTAGACACTAATAACACTAAATGACCAAAGACCAGAAGAGATGTCAGATGACATCAAGAACATCATACATGAAGAAAGCAAACGGTCATTGAAAAAAAAAGCAAAAACAAACAAAAAAATCCAAAAAAACAAAATGGAAGTCAGAAGATACGATGAAACTTGCTCTTCAGGATAGAGATGCAAAAGCATATGGATGAGGAAGTAAAATAACTGAACAGAAAATTTCTAAGGGCAACGCAAAAAGATTATAACAAAATGTGCAAAAGACCTGGAGTTAGAAAAGCAAAAGGGAAGAACCTTCCTTTCCCTGTTTAAATTTATTTTAAACAGAGTAATTATTTCTCATGGTATACAATTATCAACAATCTGTGGAACAATTATAGATCCCTGAGTTGGGAAAAACTAAGGTAAAATCCAAAGTCCTTAGCATGTAATGACCTTCACAATTTGGTCCCAGTTTTATTACTTCCACAGCTCCTTCAAATACAATCTAGAAACACACTATGCTATTTAATAATTTCATGACTTTGCACATGTTGTTTCTTCCACCTGAGGTAGGGGCTCTGCTTCTTACCTTCCTGGTCTACAATAATCACTCCATCTTTAAAACCAGATGAAATGTAGCTGTCTCTCTGAAGCTGACGGCATCCCTGTATGCCCCATAAGTATGATTTCTTTCATCTGTACTTATCTTTTTATAGTTTCACTTTCCCACCATTAAGCCTTTAAAAAAATGGGTACAATATCTGGCTTTAGGACAAGGCAAGTACTCATGTATTTGAATGAAACTGTATACTTTTTGGTATCCCTTCCTATAGGACCTGCCATTCATTCTTGTGAAATTTGTATGTATATATTTATCTCCTTATTGTTTTGTTCTGTTCAAAAATTTTTTTAGAGATCAGCTTTATTATTTAACATATCAGTTACCCACTCCTTTCTATCAGCAGCACCCCTTGCAAGTCACTACGTTCTTCACCAATTCAGTAATAGAAGCGTTGAAAAATGAGGATGAAGCACTCAAGTATTTCACTTGAGACTTCTACCTGTCAATCCGATTAATTAGTCTCCATTGTTCATCCTTCAGTTTTGAATGGTACACTTATAATGTAGTCAAAGCTTCCGCAATATTTACACAGAAATATAATAAACTGTTATGATGAACTAACTCTATTTACTTTATGAGTAGCAATCCTCCTATTTCTACCCATATCTAGGAATTGTCTCAAAAGCTCAAGTTTATTATGATATGACTTAACTTTAGTGAATTCCTTCTGGCTTTCTCTCCTACCTTATTCTTTCTAAAATATTAAGAAACTACTCTTGAAATGAACTTTTTCTTTGTCCCTAGTGTAACAGTCTCCATAATTTGTCAAACACTGTCAACATGGCCTGCTAATCTTATACTGAAGTTCTTTCCAATATCTAAGGTGAATTTTTTCACAAACCAAAAGATATAAATTTAGTATCATTAAAGATGGCACTTAACAACAACAGATGTTCTTACGATTTCCCGTTTCATTTTATCTTTTAGTTTACTACTGTCTGTATTTATCCTGTCCTTTCCAACACGAAATTAAGATAGATATATTCAACCTCCATGAGAAGAGGGATTTTGTTTACCACCATGTCCCAAGTATTCAGATCAGTGCTTGTAACACAGGTTGTTGTTGTTAAGTGCTGTCCAGTCGGTTCCAACTCAAAGTGACCCCATATAGACAGGGTTTCCAAGGAGCAGCTGGTGAGTTTGAAGTGCCAACCTTGTGGTGCAAACCACCCTTGTGATCCAGTGCTTATCTCACAGCACCACTATAACACAGGTGACATGCAGTAAATAATCAGTGAATGAATAAATGAAAATGAAAAATACAAGTAGTATTTTACCAGGTACCTTAAATATCAGGGTATGTTTCCTTTCCTTTTCATACCAGAAAAATGCCTTTTAGTTGCTTTAGTAATTTTTGTTCCAGCCTATTCTGTTAGTCTCTCTAGATAATGTACGTTCACATCATTCTTTCATTTCATCCTTGGTTATGTTCTCCTTTCCACCTGTCATACCTCTACTTTAAATTTTCTCTGACTAGAGGGCCTCAGTGTCGTTAAGTTCCTTTCTCTTAGGTTCACAAACAGCATCCTTGGTGACTGCTTGGCAGAAATTGGTGTTATGAGCTTCCTTAAGAAGCTGACTCTTTCCCTTTTTGTGTTTCAGGCCCAAACATTATACTGAACCACTTGCAGTGTGCCTTCCTTATATTCTGCCCACACTTCTGTGAATGGCATGATTTTTCTCATGGCTCACATAAACTGACTGGAAGATTACAAGGTTGCTGTCACTTATGGATACTAATACTTCTGCTTACTAACAAAACTTCCTTGGAGACTGGAATCAAACCCAGAGCTCTCCATCATCTGAAAGGTATGAAAGTTCAAGTGTCATCAAAGCTGGAAAGCAATTTTCACAGCATATTGATTTTAACAACAACAACAACAACAACAACAAAAATTCCAACAGGATCAAGGAAGTTCCACTTTACAACTATCTAGCCTCTGTTTTGGTTTGATAATCTGACCACTCTGTTGTTGTTGTTGTTGTCAGGTGCCATCGAATCAGAACCAACTCATAGCGACCCCAAGCACAGCAGAACGAAACAATGTCCGATCCTGGGCCAACCTCATTACCAATGCCACACTTGATGCCACCAATGATGCCACCTGGCCAATCCATCTCGTTAGGGGTCTTCCTCTTTTTCTCTGACCCTCCATCTTACCCAGCATGACATCCTTTTCCAGCACCTGTTCCCTCCGGACAATATGTCCAAAGTAAGAGAGACGAAGCTTAGCCGTCTTGGCCTCCAAGGAGCACTCTGGCTGCCCTTCTTCCAAAACAGATCTATTGGTTCTTTTGGCAGCCCATGGCACTTTTAGTATTCTCCTCCAACACCACAATTCAAAGGCATCAATTCTTCTATGATCTTCCTTATTCACTGTCCAGCTTTCGCATCCATATGACGTTATTGAAAATACCATGGCTTGGGTCAGGCGCACCTTAGTCCTCAAGCTGACATCTTTGCTCTTCAACACTTTAAAAAGTTCCTGTGCAGCAGATTTGCCTAATGCAATACGTCGTCTGATCTCTTGACTGCTGCTTCCGTGAATGTTGATAGTTGATCCAAGAAGAATGAAGTCCTTGACAACCTCAATTTTTTCTCCATTGATAAGAATGGTGTTTATTGGTCCAGTGGTGAGGATTTTTGTTTTCTTGACATTGAGATGCAATCCATCACTGAAGGCTGTGTTCCCTGATCTTTATCAATAAATGTTTTAAGTCCTCCTCACTTTCAGCAAGCAAGGTTGTATCATCTGCATATTGCAGGTTGTTAACGAGTCTTCCTCCAATCCTGATGCCACGCTTTTCTTCACAGAATCCAGCTTCTCGTATTATTTGCTCAGCATACAAATTGAATAAGTATGGTGAAAGAACACAACTTCGTCGCACACCTTTCCCAATTTTAAAACATTCAGTGTTCCCATGCTCTGTTCGAACAACTGCTTCTTGGTCCAGGTACAGATTTCTCAGAAGTACAATTAAGTGTTCTGGAATACTCATACTTCTCAACATTGTCCATAGCTTGTCATGATCCACACAATCGAAAGCCTTTGCATAGTCAATAAAGCACAGGTAATCATCTTTCTGATATTCTCTGCTTTCAGCCAAGATCCATCGGACATCAGCAATGATATCTCTCGTTCCACGGCCTCTCCTGAACCCAGCTTGAACCTCTGGAAGTTCTCTGTCAATGTATGATTGTAGCCGTTTCTGTATGACCTTTAGCAAAACTGACCACTCTAAGCTTACCAAAATCCAATTTTAAAGAAATCTTATGTTTTATCTAATCACGGATGTATAAAGTCTTAGCAGATTTAAAACACTCTCTTACCTGAATCCATTAATGCTAAGCTTCCACCACATGCAGATGCCATAGAAGATGACCCTGTAAGGAAGAAGAAATATTAACTTCAAAAGACATTTGAGTTTTGTCAAATGTAGAAAGTTGCTAATACTGGTTACTCAATATTTTTTCTCTTTCTTCTTTATAAAAGCACTTATAACCTAAACCAAAAACCAGAGAGTTGTAGGGTTCAACACAGTTGGTTACTTTCATTGGAAAAAAAAAATCAGTTCCCCTATTGCACTAGACACACTGGCTGCTATATTGGACAGCAAGACACAGGGCGTTTTCATCATCACAGAAAGTTCCACTACATAGCACTGTGACAGAAATTCTGATTCTAAGAATCTGCCTGTTGTTGCTGTTAAGTACTATAGAGTTGGTTCCGACTCATAGTGACCCTGCACAGGGTTTCCAAGGCTGCAAATCTTTATGGGGGCAGAAAGCCTCATATTTCTACCACAGAACAGCTGGTAGTTTCGAACTGCTGAACTTGAGTTTAGCAGCCCAAGTCATAACCACTATGCTCCCAGAGCTCCTTTAGGAAACTGCCTAGAAAGACTAAAATGCCTCTGTTGCTCTTCTGTTATCTTAATCAGATGATAATTAAAGATAGGAACGCTCAGCCTCTGGCATTGGGGCATAAGGCTATTAGCCTAGTCATACCCAATTGATAATACAAGTCTTTAGTTTAAATTTGGAGCTTTCTTTGTTTTTTTTCTTCCTCAAAATCTCTGACTACCTGGTCTTTCTAAGTCTGTTAGATCTTTGAGAATCACTGCCTTTCTTGCCTTCAATGACTGTATTTTGTCCTGACTTATAGACTCATTTTTTTTAAAGTGTTTTATTTTGAATTATATGATAGTTTACATGGGAGAACATTAGTTTTACATTCATTCTATCGTACACTGTATCATTGCCATGGTTACAATCCCCTCCATGCATCATCAACCGACCAAAGGGTATATATATCCTGCAAACCTATCTCCCCCACCAACCAGTCTTCAGCACACAGTATAGACTCATTTTTGAGTTAACGTTGATGTTTCAGCCCAGCCTCCCTCTGTAGTGTATTGCCATTCACTTGTGTTATGTGACAAGCATGCCCTCTCTCATGTTGTTAAGTGCTTGTTAAGTCCGTTATGAATCAGAGAAACCCTGCGGTGGTTTCCAAGACTATAATCTTTGTGGGAGAAGAAAGTCTCATCTTTCTCCCGAGAAGCAACTGGTAGGCTGAAAACACTGAACTTGTGGCTCACAGTACAGTGCTTACCCTCCAGAGCCACCATGCTCCCCTTTATAGAATACTCTATTTTGGACCCTTCTCTCACCAGAATGGACTGGCTCTATGGTTTGTTTGTAAAGCAAACAAAGAAACAAAATGGGAAACACATCAGTCACACATGAAGAGAATTAATTATCGTACATTACTTTCAAAACAACTCATTAACTATGAACAGATTCAGGTAGGTACATAATAAGGAAACTAAAGGTATTTTCTGTTAAAATAGGTTAGGGATCTTGTAAAATATAAAGAAAATGTAACATTACTTATGCAAAGTTTGAAAGATAACAAAGATTGTTTTTTTCTGCTAAGGAAAAAAAATGTCCATACCATTTGACTCTAGGACTTCAGATGTCACTCTTATGGTGAAAGGAAAATCTTTGGGAATAACAGGATACAAAGCTTTCTCAGCAAGAGCACCTAAGTTAAAATAGGAACCAATAAGCAAAAAATACACCAATCTCTGTAAGAACACCATTTCAAGTTTACAGATTTGTGCTCACCATGCCCAAGTTCTCTTCTATTCACACCAGTAATTTTGCCAGTTTCATTAGTTGCATAAGGAGGAAACTAAAAAACAAACAAAACAAAACACACATAACTGAGATGGAAAAAAGATAAAAGAATAAGACAAGAAAATAATACATATCCATTTTTGTGCCACCCAAAATATACACCAAAATGCTTTTGTTGTTGTTGTAAAGAGCCATTGTGTCAGCTGACTCACAGCGACCCTGTATGGGGTTTCCAAAGAGTGGCTGATGGGTTTGAACCGTTGACCTTGTGGTTCAAACCAACCTTGCAGTATCCTATAGTACCACACCAGGACTCCAAATTGCTAAAAGTAGCTATTTCAAGTGTGTCTTGTAACTCAGTAGTTGGAAAGTGGATAATTCAGGGGAATTACATTATACATTTCCATGTTGCCAGTGTTAATAAAATAAGTTTAAATAAAAATATACAAATGTTAAAAAAAAAAGTATACTGAGGAAAAGTAAATCTTTTCCATAGGGCATGTATATTGTCCAATTTAAACAATGGAATCATTTCATATTAAAAAAAACAAGTATGTTTTAGTTAGCCTTACAAATGGTTTTATGTGACCATTTTGTGGCTTTAAGGAAATAGGAATTACTTACAATCATTTGAAAAGTGGAAGAATCCCCATAAAAGTCTAGTATATCAGTTTCTTTAACAGAAAAATAACACAAAAGGAGAAATGCAACATGGAACTGATCATGTCTCAGGATCCAGCAGTCAGTCTGCAGGAACCAGAGAAATGGGCTGAACTGCACTGTTAGTGTGCAGGCAGCAACAGCCACAATGGGAGGGCTCTACAGGTCACAGGGCTTCAACCGATAAGAGAAAGTGATGGGGTGAAACACATAAATAAAGACTTAAAAGAAAACAAATTAAATAAATGGGCAAGACTAAAGTATAGTATCCAGAGATACATACCACTTGAAATGAAAGGAATGGATTATTACAAAAGTTAACAGTTACAATGTTAGTGGTAGAATCTAGGTAATGGGCATAGTGGTGGTGATCATGTGCTGTAGAGTCAGTTCTGACTCATAGCAACTCTGTATACGGTTTCCGAGGCTGTAAATCTTTACGGGAGCAGAAAGTCTCATCTTTCTCCCACGGAAGAGCTGGTAGTTTTGAACTGCTGACCTTGAGGTTCGTAGCCCGATTCATAAACACTATGCTACCAGAGCTCCTTAGGTAATGGACATAAGAGTATTCAATATAAATTTCTTTTCACTTTGTTTTTTCATAATAAAATGTTGAAAAATATTCATCTTACCTCATAGTGCAGCATGAAATTCTTATCTTTTATTCCACTACAAATGAAACACATAATGTTAAACACATCACATATATGCAAACAAATTTATTTCAGTAAGCAAAAATATCTTAAGGCAATTTTAAATACACAATTGGTTATTAAAGAGAGTTGGTTTGAAAGGAAAATGGAGAGTATTAGAAAGATGAATTTTTCTTGAGTTTATGAATGAATTAGATACCAATTTAGAAAAATAACTTTGCTTCAAATATAAGCACTTAAATATCCAGATTTGAAATCAAGACAAAAGACATTTTTAAGGATTAATACCAACTGAGCGAATCCTAAGTGTTGTATCACATTAGTCGAATCTCAGTTATGAGTTTTCTATCAGTCAACATGTGAAAGACCAGTAATTGAAATGACATCACTAAGGGTAGATCTGATAGGCAAGCATCTTTCTGGGGTTTGAAAAGAGAATATCTGTGAATCTATCTAGAACAATGGGGTAAAATAAGGACGAGAAAAACAATTCTTAAAAGCAGGAAACCAGATTAACTCACAACTGAAGAAAAGACAGCTACAGATTGGCCTTTAACACAAATAGCACCCCTCTTTCAGTAGAATTACAAAAGGGCATATCTCGCCAGTCGCTATCATATCCACCATTAGACAGGTGGAATGCTTGAGAACCTACCAACAAACAATCAACAATTAAATATAAATACAACACTACAATGTCTTGAAGACCACAGACAATTTCAGCTTATATAAAGAAACAAGACAGAGTGCTTAAAACAAGTGATGAAAATTGTTGCTACTATTAAGTGGTTTGAAATTGGTTCCAATCCATAATGACCCTGTACAGGGTTTCCAAGGAGCAGCTGGTGAACTTCAATCACTGACCTTGAGGTTCAAACCAACTTTGCAGTTCAGTGCTTTAGCCCACAGCATCACACCAGGATAAAATAATACCAGAAATGGTATCAGAACTATTGCATAGGAATTTAAAGGAATGGCAATTAAGTATCTTAAATGGATTGATAGATCAAGGATAACATGAAAAACAAAACTTTAGAAGAATTCAGGAAAACACAACAAGAACAAATTGACAAAATAAATGAAATACTAGAAACCATAGGGTGCAGTAGCTAGAAAGATGAATTATAAGACTTCAGATTCAGAAACAGATAAAGCACTGAAATCGAAAGGGCAAAGAAGTAGAATTGAATCAATGGAAGGCCAAATTACTGAGTTTGATGACAAATCTCTCATTATTTATCTGCTAGAGGAATAAACAGAAGGGAAAATAAATCAGAAGAAAGCCCAAGATTTATGCAAGAGGAATAACACAAATAATTGAAATTCTAGAACAGGATGAGACATTAAAAAAAAAAAAAAAGATAAAAAGAAAAATTGTAAAGAGTTGTCATAAGAAAATGTCCCTAAATTTCATGAAAGATGAGAAGATAGCTATTCAAGAAATTGAATGAACTCCCAACAGGATAGACCCCAAAACAAAATCACCAAAATATATTATAATTAAACTTTTCAAAACCAAAGACAAGAAAAGAATTCTGAGGGCAGACAGAGTTCAGGAAAATAAAGTTACCTACAAAGGAGAACTAATAAGATTAAGCTCTGAATTCTCAGCAAAAACCAAAACAGGCAAAAAGACAATGAGATGATGTATAAAAACTGGGGGGATAAAAAAGAGAAGCCAATCAAGAATCATATACCCAGCAAAACTATCCATTAAATATGACGGTGTAGTTAGGACATTTGCAGATAAACCGAAATTAAAAGACTTTGTAAAAAGTAGACCAAATTTATAAAAAACGATATAGAGAGTTCTTTGGAAAAAGAACCAACAACAGCAGGCAATTAATAACCTGAGATTAACATACATGGCAGTATCACCCAAAAGTCAACCCAGAGAAGTAAACCTCCAAGACTGAAAATAGGGAACCAGAGATACCAAACTGAAACAAATAAAAGCATAAAGTAAAATGAGAAAATAATGTAGTTACAGAATATCTAAATATAAAGGAAATCACATCAATTTCAAGAAAAATTAAATAAATAAAAATAAACCTAAATGTAACCCCAAAACTAAACTAAGTACCCCTTAGCCCCATGGTAGCCCAATATTTACCCATACACTAACCATAGTCCTCACCATAATTCTAACACCAAACAAAATCCTAGGCCTAGACTAGATCTAAGCACAGTCCTAATCCTAACTCCGTACTCCTACCTTCCACCCCCTTCCCCACCCAAAAAAGGAAAAAAAGAATGCACCTGAGTCTGGGTAGAATCTGCATAACCATAAACTATGGTGGTGATGGTGGTGGTGTGCCGTAGAGTCGGTTCTGACTCATAAGGACCCTGTATGGGTTTCTGAGGCTGTAAATCTTTATGGGAGCAGAGAGCCTCATCTTTCTCTCACAGAACAGCTGGTCATTTTGAACTACTGAACTTGAGGTTAGCAACCTGACTTGTAACAACTACTGTTACCAGAGCTCCCACGATAAACTACAGACATGGGAAAAGAAATCTAAACAAACTCCTTCAGGATATTAAAGGAATCAGATTTTGGGGGCTAGAGAGGCGGATAAGGATCATGTGGTCCAGTGTCTTCATTTTACAAGAAAAGAAGACCACCGGTGATTGACGCTGAATGACATGAGCTCTTCGCTAACACAGTTAGAAAGACTCAAGACTAGAAGACAGAGGTGCCTTAGCCTAGTCCAGTATTCTTTCTTATTAAGCTACATTTGCTTTCCCTAAAAGAAAAAGAAACAAAGTGAAGAGAGCAGAACAACCAAAACTTGACCTAGAATGGAATATAAAATATGAAGTGTAAGTTCCCAAAGGGATTATGATTTGGATGAGAATTCCAGCATTATACAAAAAGCTGTATTGTCAATTTTACCAGCTACATGAAAAAAAATAAAAAAGAATATATGAGAAATGGTTCTAAAGACAGAAGAAATTAAACGTACCCACATATTATACAATTAAATGATTTACCAGTATTTGTTCATAAACAAATGAACTAGAAGACAATATAGAACAAAAAAATTCTTGGGGGCCACTTAAATCAGGGCTTCAAACCAGTTCTTTCTGGTTCAATCATGGGTGAGGAGAAGTAACACCTGAATGATAACCAGAATGGGAAAAATTATAAATTCAGACATTCTGCTAGAAACAATCTCCAATTTGGAAAATAGCAGCATACACGTTACACAGCAATGAAATCTCTTGACTGTCAGAGGCAGAAACATTGGTCCCAGCTCACAGATGCAGGCTGACTGTGCTGCGCTTCACAGTCCTGGCAACAATCTAATGTCATGCACCAGGCTCCTGAAATAGGTCACTATTTCTCTTTGGAGTCTCCCATTTCTGGGTTTTGACTATAATTTTTTCTGTTCTGATTATCATTCTAGTACACTCAAATTATACAAGTTTAGGTCTTCAAATAGTGTTGGCCATGACTGAACCATTTGGAACCAGTTTGAAATCCTGCTTTAAATCACTATTATGTAAACATAAAAATGAAGTCCAGAGATAGAGGTTTAGAATAACAATATATTTACATGAACTTAAAATTTATGCTAGCAGGTCATAATATAAAAACACAAACTTACTTTATAGCTGATATAATTCTATCAGATTTAATACTGGATTCCAGTGAATCAAATGTAACAGTACAAAGAACCTGAAAAACAAAAGCAATAAAAGAAAAAGAAAAAGAGACGTTCTCAGGCTTTCTATACCCATAAAATAGATGAAAACTAAAAATACCTGAAGAACTCAATTAGCTCAAGAAGCAAAGTGGTTAAGTATCTTCTATACAAAGGATACTATTTGTATTTAATTCAGTAAACATTTTTTCATGCTATAAATAGTTAAGGTATGAGTAAACCTCGATAATCCAAAGGCTCACCATCATAGAGACTATATTATAGATAAAGCGCATTAATGGAAGTGCTGGAGAAGGATGGCAAATGGATTAGACATGGTCACTGACTCAAGGAGCACACTAAGAATTAAAGTGGCAATTAGAATGCTCAAATAATTAGAAAAGTTTTCAAGTATCTTATGAAATTCACTATCTATATTTGAAAGTCCATTTACGTTAACTTGAAAGCAACATGTAAATTACTTGTGAATCTTTGAGTAAAAACTGTGATGACAACTATAACCAATGTTTTTTGAAATTGCCCAGAACGGTGCTTGTCTTCAGTATAGTTAGTGTTGTTGCTGTTAAGTGCCGTTGAGTCGATTCCGACCTATAGTGACCCTATGTAGGGTTTCCAAGGAGCAGCTGGCAAGCTTGAACTGCCGACCTTGCAAGTATAGTTAGTACTCAATAGTAATTTGTGAAATAAATGAATGAGCAAATATATACGGGGACTTCAAAATGTTCAAGGAAAAACAGAATTGAAAGATAATGGATTTTTTTCCACAAACTTTAAAAATCCCCTTGTATAGGCCCCTAACAATATAAACTCAAACTTATAAACAGACAACTGACAGAGTACACAAAATTACAGAAATCAACTGTAACTGGATATTAATACATTGCTCATAAAAACTGATATAAATACTACATATATTGTATGCTGCTGGTGGTGGTGTGCTGTAATTCTGTATGGGAGCATGAAGCCTCATTTTTCTTCCGTAGAGCAGCTGGTAGATTTGAACAACTGACCTTGGGGTTAGCAGCCCATCTTATAATCCACTATGCTACCAGGACTCACACTGAACATTACCCAACAAAATCAGAAACATTCTTTTCTAGCACATATAAAAGGAATATTTATAAATAACGACCATAAAGGAAGCCTCAATAATGCAAAGATTCAATAACACATAGATAATGTTCTCTGCCCACAATGCAATTAAAAGTAGAAACAAATAACAAAGGACAGTAAAAAAAAAAAATCTCATACGATTTAGACAACAAGCTTCAAAGGCTATTAACATACAAGTAAAATCTTGATGAAGTAAAAATGACTGCAACAGTTCACTGAACTGCCAGAAGTTCAAGTTGGGTTCAGAAGAGAACATGGAATGAGATATATTATTGCTGACATCAGTTGGATCTTAGTTGAAAGCAGAGAAGACCAAAAAGAAGTTTACTTGTGCTTATTGACTATACAAAGGCTTTCTACCATGTGGATCATGGCAAGCCATGGATAACACTGCAAAGAATGGGTATTGCAGAACAGTTAACTGTGCTCATGGAAAACCTGTACACAGATCAAGAAGCAGTCATTTGCTTCAGAACAAAGGGATACTGAATGGTTTAAAATCAGGAAAGGTGAGCTAGGGCTGTATTCTTTCACCACACTTACTCAATCTGTGTGTTGAGCAAATAATCCACGAAGCTGAATTATATGAAAAACATAGCATCAGGATTACAGAAAGACTCATTAACAACCTGTGATATGCCGATGATAAAAGCTTGCTTGCTAAATGTTTAAGGACTTAAAATATTTACTGCTAAAGATCAAAGACCACAGCCTTCGGTATAGTTTGCAGCTCAGTGCAGATAAAACAAAAATCCTCACAACTAGCCCAATAAATAATATCATGATAAGTGGTGAGGTGGCTCTATACAACAAGCACTGGACTGTGAACCACACGGTCTGAGGTTTGAGCCTGCTTGCCATTCTACAGAACAAAGATGAGGCTTTCTGCACCCATAAAGACTTAACGTCTCAGAAACGCTATACAGTGAGGCTATAATAACTGGGAACCAACTTAATGGCAGTTGACAATAACAAATGGGGGAAAAAATGAAGTTGTCAAAGACTTTGTTTTGCTTGGCTCTAAAATCAACAGTGATGGAAGCATCAGTCAAGAAATCAGACAATATACTGAATTAGGCAAACGTGCTGCACAAGACCTCTTTAAAGTGTTCAAGACCAAAGATGTCAGTTTGAGGACTAAGCTATACCTGGCCCAAGTCAAGGTATTTTTTAACAGCTTCATATGCATATGAAAACTGTATAATGAATAAGGAAGATCTTAGAAAAATTGATACATTTGAACTACGATGTTGGAGAAGAATAATGAAGGTAACACAGACTGCCAGAAGAACAAATGTTGGAAGAAGTACAGCCAGAATGCTCCCTAGAAGACAGGAAGGCGAGACTTCGTCTCTTATACTTTGGACTTCTTATCAGGAGGGACCAGTCCCTGGAGGACTTCATGCTTGGTAAATAAGAGTGTCAGTGAAAAGGAGGAAGATCGCCAGTGAGATGGACTGGCACAATGGCAGTAGCAATGGGATTAAGGTAACAACAATCATGAGGATGGGGCACATGACCGGGCAGTGTCTCGTTCTGTTGTGCAAAGGGTCATTCACTATGAGTTGGAACTGACTTGATGGTATCTAACAACAACAAAGGTAGTTATAAATATTTTTTAGACTTCTATTTATCAATCTGAATAGATAATACATTTCATATGATAATGTTTGTACAACAACTACATTATGTAAATACTGTTTTAGATCTAATTAAAGGATACTAAGTTAGCAAATAATTAATAGTTTTTTACATGTATTACCTGTGTTTGTCCCCTTTGAAATAATGCTGATCCATGAAGAGTTTTAAACATATCTACCTCACAACTTATATTCCTAAGTGAAGTCAAATCACGACCATCGCACCTATAATAACATAGGAAAAAAAAGTATGTAAAGCAGTGTGGAAATACAAAAAATCACAGACTATCGCATTATTGGAGTCTTGGTGTCACACTATAGGATAAGACTCGGCTGCAATGTCGATGTGAACCACAAGGCCAGAGGTTCAAATGTACCAGCTGCTTCTTGGGAACTCTATGCAGAGTTGCTATGAGTCGGGACTGATTTCCACAGCACTTAACAACAACAACAATCTCTTTATTATCAGGAAGGTCTCAATTCCATTTGGGTAACATAATTCCCAACAAACCTCTAAAAAATTGATACCTGCGGCCCATTCAAAGAACCACTGAATCAGAATCTCAGGGGTTCTGACCCATGCACATGCAGTATTAACAAGTACTACTGGTAATTATGATGCACAGTTAAGTTGTGGACTATTACTCTACATACAGGTCAGAAAATCAAATATATCCACATAATCTGTACATTCTTTAATAGGCACCAATTTATAAAGTAAATATAATTCTTTATTGTTCACCTAATAAACAACAATGCAAAAAGCCAGTTTCGTGCTTCAAATGCATCAAAAAAAAAAAAGATATACTTACCTTTTGTACTCATTCAAAATAATACTTCTAAAGACTTCCTTTGAAACAACATTGAAGGACTCTATTATGTCATATGGGTCAGCCTCTGGAAATTTTTCTATAGAAACAAGACAAACCAAAACAAGTTTCTTCTTTTTGAAAAATAGATTTTCAGTTAAGGTCATGGCATCAAACTAGTGGGAATAAACCAAGGGAGTTGACTCTGAACATTTAGTTCTCAGGTAAAGTGGATGAATCAGATGTTCTCAAGCCGGGGAGACACGCAAGTTTTAAGTACCTCAAATGTACTGTTACTGCAAACTCGTTCATTTTCTCTCAGAATTAGTGCTTTGAAGTTGGCTTCATACTGTATTATTATCTGACAAATCTAGCCAGTTATATGAAAAGGCCTGACAGTTTTAACAGTAGTAGTCACCTTTATTCTTTTGCTTTAGGAACTTCTATTTTTATCTGAAAATTGTAGATTAACTTTCTTTATGTATTACAAATCAACACTTTGGAATACTGATGCAGTACTGTAGGATAAGCATAAGGTCAGTCTGAACCACAGGTTGTGGCTCAAAGTCACCAGCTGCTTGTTGGAAACCAACAGTCGCTATGAGTTGGAACAGATCCAACGGCAATTAACAACAACAACAACTACAAAAAGGTGCAACTATTGATTTCTTCATGTGTGGAGAAAATATGAGTCATGAAAGCTGAAGATGCTTGGAATTAGTTCCAATGTACTAATGAACCATATGAACACTCAGCTCTACCTCTGAGACAGGAAAAAGTAGATGGTACCTAACTACTCCTACTCAGTGCTTTGAAAAGGAATACATTAGAAAGCCATGGATAGGGTGTGAGAAAATGTGAAACAATATTAAAAATGATTAAAAAACAAAGTAAAGCAAAACTAACCAAAAACCAGGCTTACTGGTCAGAAAGAGATAGGAAGAATAAAACTATAACCCTTCAGTCACCCTTCAGGCTTGAAAATAAAATTTTCTGGGCCCAATTTTCAACCAAGCAGTACATAGGTATAGAGGGGACAGCAACACTAGTAAGGTATGCTCACCATGGAATGATCAAAAGGGCGACACTTCTCTAAGGACAAAGTTGAGAAGGGTTGGGAATGCCGGTGGAATGGATATAAGAACTACAGATAGGAAGTGGGCTAACTAACTGTTGTTACACTGAGGGGATTGCAGCCATTGAGATGAAACATTTGCTGAATGTAAAACTGATGATCCTCTCTGTAAATATTCACTCAAAAGGAATAATCTTACTGAAAGTTTATATAACAAATTAGGTTCCCATCTGGCAACTTCAAATTTGTTCAGTGATGTTGTTGTTGTTGAGTGCCACTGAGTCAGTTCTGAGTCATAGTGAGCCTGTCTAGGGTTTCCAAGGAGCAGCTGCTGGGGTAGAGCTGTCCACCATGCAGTTAGCAGTCCAGTGCTTATCCTACAGCACCACACCAGGACACCTGTTACATTTATTACACTGTGTCAAAATCTTGGGTTGTTTTTTTTTTGTTGTTGTTCCTTTTCCAGTCCTCTAGTTTCCCTGACTCCTTGTCTTTTCATCTATGCTTTTGAGTAATTATTGACCTTTTGGTCTCATACCGATGACTTTGAAATAGGACACCCAAGCTTATGAAGACCCTGTGTGTAACTCTGCTGTAACAAGTCATCTCAGGGGACAGGTTCAGTTCTAGGTTCAAACAGTGTCTCAGGGCTTGAGTTTCAAGAAGCCCTCTGTTCTCTATTGTTCTACTTTGTGTATTTTTTTTCCCCCTTAAAAATTAAGAATTTGAGTTCTGCTCCATATTCCTCTCCATTCCATCTGAAATCTACTACTGTGCCCACAGTTGGCTCGGTCTGTGGTGATACACATTATCTACTTCATCTGGTCTCAGGATGGATGAGGTTGTGACTATGTACACCTGTTTCTTTTCTGCACTTATGGTTTGGTTCCTGTTCAGCAGAGACCCATAGTTGTGTTTCTCACCCTTAGTTGTGTTTCACACGCTTTTAAGACCCCAGACGTACTCACTTCACTAGGATTTAGATCATGATTTTTGTGTAGTGTGTTGTCTCATGTGATCATTGTCAAAAGATTTCAGATCTAGAAAACCAATGGTCTGGTTAGATCTGTGAAATATCAGTATTTGTCTTTAATGAATACATGTTCCTGCACCCACACATTTGTATTTACATGTACTTATGTTGCTCTGACTCACAGAGACATTATGAAACAGAGTAGAACTGCTCGTTAGGGTTTCTGAGACTCAATCTTCATGGAAGCAGTCAATCTCATCTTTCTTTAGCTGGTGGGTGGGAACTGCCAATCTTGCAGTCAGCGGCCCAATGCTTAACCCACATTGCCAACAGAGCTTGAAACTGACTTGATGGCACTGGTGATACACTGGGTTAAGCATCGGGCTGCTAACTACCAGGTTGGCAGTTCAAACCCACCAGACACTCTGCAGTTGTTAGGTGCCACTAAGTTAGTTCAGACTCATAGCAACCCTCTATACAACAGAACAAAACATTGCCAAGTCCTACACCATCCTCACAATTGGTGTTTGAACCATTGTTGCAGCCAATGTGTTAATACATCTCATTGAGCGTATTCCTCTTTTTCACTGACCTTTATTTTACCAAGCATGATGTTCTTCTCACGGGGCTGGTTCCTCTTGACAACGTCCAAAATACATGAGATGATGTATTGTCATCTTTGCTTCTAAAGAGCACTCTGGCTGTACTTCTTCCAGGATAGATTTGTTGGTTCTGGTAGTCCATGGTATATTCAATATTCTTTGCCAACACCATAATTCAAATGTATTTATTCTGATTTTTGTCACTTACTATACATTTATATATACTCCTATTGTCATCTGTGTCGGTTCAGATTGGAAGTTCAAACAAACTCACTAATCGCTCCTCAGGAACCCTATACTGGGTTGCTATGAGTGGGAACTGACTCAATGGCACCTAACATAACAATCACATTTAGCACCAGTCTGACAGTCAATCAATTCGTTGTATTATCATGGCCTTTCAGAGAGAATTGTCCTTTTTACATGTTTTGCTTTTTGACTGGTCTTTCTTTTGACTTTGTGCATTTTACTTTTTTGTTGAACTTGGGCCATTGTGGTTATCTTTGTTTACTTTAAAGTTTGTCTTGTTCTGGGGGGAAATATTTCTGATTAGACACTCTGGTGGCTCAGAGGCCAAGCAGCCAGTTGCTAACTGAAAGGCCAGGACCTGCACCCACCACCTTCTCTGAAAAGACTCACAGCGTTGGGAACCCCATCGGGCACATCAGGCAGCAGCCTCAATGGGTCAGAATTGACAGCAGCAGTGAGCTTTGCATCTTCTCCTGAGAACCACTAGAAGGCACTCTTATCTTTAGTTTTTTTTTGTGCTGACTCCAGAATTCTGCATGCTTGATCTCAGAAGTTCAAGTCAAATGCAAGGGGTGATGGTAATGGCTTAACTGTTTGCAAATGTTGTTGTAAGTGGTGGGGCTAGACTTCCCCACAGTGAAGGTGTGGGCTCTTTCCTTCATGGCTATCCCTGCCTAGGCTCACCCACGATGATCCACTGTGTATCACTTTCCATCTGTGCAGTCCACATCAGTCTGAAGTATTCACCTAGTCATCATGAATGTTGGTCTCAGGCCTCAGTGAGATTAAAAGTAGACTCTTGGTCACCTTCAACTGGGCTACAGCTTCCCTAGATTAACTCCTTTCCTATGTTCCCTGTTCGAGGGATTACCCAGCCCTGCCCTGTAATGGCTGTTATGAGTGAGCCCTCTGAATGTTAGCAGGTAGGTTCTCCCAGCTTCTGTTATTGTTCTTGTCCCTCCTCTCCAACACTTCAGCTGCTGATATGAGTTCTGAGATCTGTCTGGGCTGATTTTAATTTGTTTAATTTGTTCAATGGGTTAGTTACTGGGGGAGTAAGTAAATGGAAACCTCCACTCACTCTGCCATCTTGCTCTGCATAGCCATCAATATTTTCAGCCAATATTTATGAAGTGCTTTTATGAATCAGGCACTTTAAATATTTTAGCATTTTGAATCTTAACAATAACTTACAAAGTAAATAAAAATCTAGGCTTAAAAAACAAGGATATTGCCCACGGCCACACAACTGAGACACTGACCTGTACAGTGTCAACCTTTTGAGATTTGTCTGCCTCAAAGCTTATGCTTTCCAACATTAAGCGACTCCATCTTTTGGATCAATATAGCAAATTTGAAGTATAGTTTTCTCAAGAACTGGTATATTAAACATAAAGTAACCAGAACATAAGAAATGGTCATAGAAAATAGAGATATAATAAGTACTTTATTTTCTTTCAACAAAACCACAATCAGACCTGTTGTAATTAAGTCAATTCAGACTCACGGTGACCATGTGTTAGAGGAGAAATGAGTTCCATAGGGTTTTCTTTTCTTTTAAATTTTCAAACTAACTTTTTATTGTGAATTGATTGAAGCTTTACAGAGCAAATCATGTTTCACATTTAACAAATCATATACTACATTTCATCTCAAAGACTGTCATCCCTTCAATCCCCTTCCACCTTCCTCCCTGTGTTTCTTGTTTTCATTTCTCCTTCTTTCTCCACCCTTTTCAATGCTGTACTAGGGCAACTGCTCGAATGGTTGACATTCCTGTGGTGTGCACACCTCGCTAGTACTGTTGTCCCCTTTATATAGCCATCTGGTGCTTGGCTGAAAATTGAGACTCGGAGGTGAGTTCGAGTCTAGAACTACACTATAAGGTTTTCTTGGTTGTGATCTTTATAGAAGCAGATTGCCTGGTCTGTCTTCTGTAGCTTCACTGGATGGGAGTTAGCAGCTGAGCGTAAACCATCTGTACCACCCAAGAATAATTTTGAACAGTTTCAGGCAAGAATAATTTTGATGTTATATTCTATTAACATAAAGTTTTATGCTTTAGTTGGGTTGTGTTTAGACAGGAAAATAATTAGGATCGGAACACTTAAAATATTATTCTATCAATCAAGAGAGTCATGAATATATTGTATGTATAATACAAATACAGAATCAGTTTTTTTGAAATAAGGCAACAAGTACTATAAAGTTTCCTATTTTTAATAGTTAGAAATGTAGTAAGAACGACTAACTTTTTGAATGGTAATTACAGATAATGGCCACAAAGAAAAACCATGCTAATAGCAGTCTTTCTAATTTTAAAAGGAGAAAAAAACTCAAATGAGGGAATGTTTACTTGTGGGGAAAAAAATTCACGAGATCTGTATGTCTCATTTGCTTCATATTCAGTTGTGAGACTGATATTATAATTCTACTGCTTAATAATTTTTGCGTAACAGAATGAAACACTGCCTGATCCTCTAACATCTCATGATTGTTGGTATGCTTGAACCCACTATGTCAATCCATCTCATTGGGTTTCTATTGTTTTCACTGACCCTCTACCAAACAGGATGTCCTTTTCCAGTAACTGGTCTTTCATAATGATATATCCAAAAAAAGCAAGACACAGTCTTGCCATCGTCAGTTCTTCTGAAGGTGCATGATACAAGAGCTTTGCCGACGCTACACTTCAATGTTACAATTCGTCGTCTAGCTTTATCTACATTGACCAGCTTTCACAGTATACAAGGTGATCTAATAAGATGTTGTTGAGGTGATCTGAAAGATCATGGCTTGTGTCAGGTAAACCTGAGTCATCAAAGTGACACTTTTACTTTTTAGAACTTTAAACATGTCTTTTGCCGCAGATTTTCCCAAAGCAACCCTTAGATTTCTTGACTGTTGCTTTCATGGGTACTGATTGTTGATTCAAACTTTAATTTCCTTACCATTTATCATGATGCCTTTTTAAATCCATTTGTGAGAATTTTCAGCTTCTCTTTTTCAGTTGTAATCCATACTGAACACTGTAGTCTTTGATGTTCATCAGTTAAATACTTGAAGTTATCTTCATTTTTAGCAAGCAAGGCTGTGTCATCTTCGTATCACAGGTTGATGACTCTTCCTCCAATCCTGATGCTGCTTTTTGGATTATTTGTCTAGTATACTGATCAAGTAAGTAAGGCGAACAGATATAATCCTGTCTGAGACACCTTTTCCAATCTCAACCATGTTTGAATGACTGCCTCTTGTTCCATGTACAAGCTCTGCCTGAGTAACATGAAGTGTTCTGGAATTTCACTCATTGTCAGTTTGCTATGTTGTGGTGGCTTGCATGCTGCTATGATGTTGGAAGATATACCACTAGTATTTCCAATACAGCAGGGTCACCCATGATGGTTAGGTTTTAGCAAAGTGTACAGACTAACACCGATTAAGAAAGCAAGCTTCGGAATCTACTTTCAAACAAATTTAGTTAATGAAAACTTTACTGAAAAATTTTTAGAAAGAGCTAAAGTCTCTAAAACAAGGTATGAAGCTTTTTTTGTCAGATAAAATTTATAACGTCATGTATGGGCCATACAAAATTGTCAACTTACAAATTAGCCTTCATCAAACATTTAATTACCTCATCCCTAATGTGATGACTAAGGAGCTCTGGTAGTATAGCAGTTACGAGCCTGGCTGTTAACCTCAAGGTCAGCAGTTTGAAACTACCATCTGTTCCATACGAGAAAGATGAGGCTTTCTGCTCCTGTAAAGATGTATAGCCTCGGAAAAACTATGAGATGCTATGAGTTGGAACCCACTTTATGACACAAAACCACCACCACCAATGTGATGGCTGGACTTTGGGTGTGAAGCTGTAGAATCAGCAATGGATTCTGAACCACAGGTTGGCAGTTCAAATCTACCAGCTGCATCCTCAGAAACCCAGGACAGGGTTTGTTATGATTTAGAACCAGCTTGGGGGTACTTAGCAGCAGCTGCAATGTGATGCGGTTGCCTTGGCAAGGCCAGACCAAATGATTTTGAGGGCGTTATATGGCCCACAGCCGGATATTCTGTATCCCTGTTCTAATACCTAAATTTTATAATTCCACATATTAATAACAACAACACAACACTGTTGTTGTTATTGGTAAGTGCTGCTGACTAGGTTCCAACTCTTAGCAACCCTCTGTAGGTTTCTAAGGACTGGCTGGTGAGTTTGAACTTTGTAGTTCTAACCACCTTGTGGTTCAGTGCTTTATCCCATAATACCACACCAGGACTCCAATAGCAACAATAACATCAGTGAATATTCATTGAACACTTTACTGCAAATGATTTAGTAAATCCCCACAAATCAGTAATTTTACAGATCAGGAACTCAAGAAACTTAAAGATTATCTTTTGGGTTTTAAAATGACAAGAAAGCCACCTTAACGTTCAAGAATCCGATTCAGAAAATACCAGGCATATTCCATATTCAACTAACATTTACCAGATGCCCAGTATATGTCAGGTACAGTGCTAGGCACAGTCTTACAAATGAATTCAACAGGAATCCTGATGGATCATTACTCCAAATTTACTAAAGACAAACAAAATGAGAAGCTGGAGGAGCACTGAGAAATGATTTTGTCAACTTTTCCCATTGAAATTAAAAAAAAAAAAAATTCACCTTTTAGTTGTTCCTCAGTTTCTAACCTTATCTTGTTAACAGCTTCATCTCTGGAAATCTAAACAAAAGTTCATGTTCAGTTGTTACATACCTGGCAACAATGAATATTTCTATTTTAAATTATCATACAAGTCACACATTACAAGAATTCTTGCATTTCTCTAATGGTAGCAGTATTCTTTAAAAGATTCGAACCGATCATTCATAAATCAATCATAATTGATTTAGAAGTAATTTTGCTTATATAATTAATTGAAATTGCATTACAGATTTCCCTAAAATTTTTATTAACAAAGAATGCAGGGACTGCCAGCAAGATGGTGGACTAGGCTGATGGACGACAAAGACCTTCTACAATAAAGATATGAGACACCAAATAAAACAGGCACAGATGAAAGTTTTGGCACCCTGAACTTCAGAAGAAAGGTTTCAGAGGTGGATGGAATGCTTGCTGGGAGGAGAGGCCAAGCAGGAACATTGAGAGTGGGATAAGAGTGACTGGTGAACAGTTAGGCACAGGTGGCTAGACCATCTGAGCTGTTTGGCAGTGGAGGAAAGCCTGGAAGAGCAGATTCGAGAGTGTGACAGGAAAGGTGCAATTTTTTCCTTTTTCCCTATACCCCCCTGGTGACCAGAGGTTTAGCCAGCTCCCATCCTCAACCATCCCCAGACAGAACCTACTCTTGGGGAGTTTGGAGCCACATGGTTGGGAAGCATGCCAGTGTGTACCACTTTGGTACCTGGATTGAGATTGGCTTGGCTACAGACGTACAAATAATGTGGAGCCAACAGACCAGTATTTAATCAGTCACTCTGTTCTGATTCCCTGTGGTCCTAAAAAGACACTGAAACCAGCTCCATCAAACTACTTCTGGACTGAGGGCTCTGCACACAGATAACACAAAGGCCAACAGGAACTCCATCTAGGGCCAGGAACATTGCTGTTGTATTCCTTCTACAACTACCTCATGAGCTCCTTGAATTGCAGGAGCCCACCCCACCAGCAGAGATTTCTCCCCTCCAGGTCCAACAACTGCACTGTTTTTACAAATACAGCAACCCCACAATGCCCTGGAGACAACAGATAATTTTAACTCACATGAAGAAACAAGATAGAAAGGCACAAATAAATAACCAAGATGCTAAAAAAGAAAACATTTTTGAGGAATAGAGTAATGCAACTAACTGAAAAACAATTACAAAAAATTATATTTTGATACCTTCAATGGACTGACAGAAAGATCGAGTAAAGCAAGGAGGACACAGAAAAAACTTTAGAAGAATCCAGAAAAATGCTATAAGAACAAACAAAATAAATGTAAAATTTGAAACAATACAAAACCTGTAATTAGAAATCCATAAGATTAATACTAAGATTTCAGAAATGGACAAAACATTGTAAGGGCAAAGGAGAAGACTCGAAGCAATGGAAGCCCTAAGATAAAGCTCTCAATACTGGTATGCTAGAAGAACAATCAGAAAAAAATCAAAAGAATGCCTCAGAGTTATGTGGGATACCATGAAGAGGAACAATGTTCTAGTGACTGTAATTCCACAACAGGAAGAGAGAATAAAAAGCACAGAGAAAATTGTCCAAGAGTTGTTGTAAAAAAGCATCCTTAATATAATAAAACATGAGAAGATAAGCCTACAAGAAGCTGAATGAACCCACAGAGGACAGGTCCTAAGAGAAAATCCCTAAGACATATAATAATCAAACTTTCTAAAATCAAAGACAAGTAAAGAATCCTGAGAGCAGTTCAGGAAAAATGAAAAATTACAAAGGAAAGCCAATAAGACTAAACTCTGATTTCTCAGCGGAAATCATGCAGGCAAGAAGACAATGGGATGACATATACAAAACTCTGAATGAAAATAACTGCCAACCAACAATCATATACCCAGCAAAGCTGTCCCTTAAGCATGACTATGAAACTAGAACATCTCCTGATAAACAGAAATTAAAGGAATCTGTACTGACCAGACCTTTGAAAAAATGCTAAAGGACGTTTTTTGTACCAAGAACCAACAACAGGAGAAAACAACCATATATGAAACACCACCCAAACTCAATCTAGATACAGAGGTGTTTAAAACAAACTTACAAAACTGAAAATAGGGAACAAGAGATATCAATATATAATGAAGTCATGTACAAAGCAAAATGACAGAATAGTATAAATACAGAACTTCTCTGGCACTGTGGGTTAATGTGCCAGACTGCAAAGCCATATGAACTGCAAGGTTGGCGATTCAAGCTCACCAGCATCTCCTTGTAAACCCTACACAGGGTTGCTATGGGTTGGAACCGACTCGATGGCACTTAACAACAACAACAACATCAAGGAAGCAGATTTCAAGATAAAACAGACTATTTAAGCAGGGAAAAAATTAATAAATATTACCGGATAACCGCAAAGAAAAAGTTTACACTGTATATAAAAATAAAACAGAAAATCAGAAAGACTTAGTAAACAAGAACACAACAGAAATGAAAATGAAAAGAAAACCTACAAACTAAATTAACTCAGCATAGAAAATTATGTGGAACCAAGAATCCAACAGCACCACAAAACAAAAGCACACAGAAAAATGATAGCAATGAGTTCATATATATCAGTAATTACACTAAATATAAACTGATTAAATATTCCAGCCAAGAAATATAGAGAGGAGAATGGATAAGAAAACAGGATCCTTCAATATGCTGTCTACAAGAGATACATCAAAAAGATAAGAGCGCCTAAATGCCCATGAACAGAAGAATGGTTAAACAAACTTTGGTACCTACACACAATGGAATACTATAAAATGTTGAAGAGTGATGAATCTGTGAAACACCTCACAACACGGCTCAACCTGGAGGACATTACGCTAAGTGAAATTAATCACAGAAGGGCAAATAATGTATGAAACCAATGTTGTAAAAAGTTAAGAAAAGTTTTCTTGATAGAAGAAACAATCTATTCTGGTTACAGGGTATGGAGGGGGAGGGAAAATTATTCACGGGACAGTGCAGGCAACATATAACAAGAGGGAGGTTAGCACAGGAAAGATGAAGGTACACAGGTAGGAATGAAATAATCAAAGTAAACAGAGGTAAAAATACTATTAACTGTTGATACATAGAAGGGATTACAACCATGCAATGAAGCAAAGTGTATGTGCTGAATGTGAAACTGATGACCTGCTCTGTAAACCTTCACTCAATTCACAATAAAAAGTTGCAAAGAAAAAGAAAAATAGAAAAATGTTAACATGAAGGAAAACGAATGGTGGTTTATTACGGAAAGTAGAGAAGAAAACAACGTCTTGAAAATAATGCAATAAAATTTCTATAAATGCATCCCCTGAAAAAAACGGAAATGCAAACAACTAGGTTTGCTTTTTTAAAAGTTTCCTGTTTACAGATGTTTTGTAAAATAGACTTAATGTTCACAGACAAAATTATGTGAGATATGACAAAACAGAATTCCCCAATTACGTAACACAAAATTCAGTTATACGTACTTTATCATGTTCATAATCTGTAAAAACTGCATAAAGTCTTTCCATTGCAAGTCTATTTTAAGCACAAAATAAATGTTAGCATAACATTGCTTAGAAATATGAAAACAGTTCCTATTGCAAACAAAACTGGAATATTTAAAAACAATAAACTAATTTTTTTTTAATTCCATAATTAAAATACATTTTATTTGCTACTTTTATATATGTTTGCTATTATATAAGACACAAATTATAATAAATTTATAGTAAATTCTAGTATTTATAAGAAAAAACAAATTCTTCAACAGCCACATAACTATACCATTTTTTTAAAACATTTTAATTAAACGAAGAAAAGATGCATTACTTAAAATTAGTGCTATTTGTTGTTGTTAGATGCTGTTGAGTCGATCCCTACTCATAGTGCCCCTGTATAGGATTCTGAAGACCAACTATGAGCCTGAATCACCAACCTTGTGGTTCAAACCAACTTTGCAGTCTAACGCATTAACCCCCAGGGCCACACCAGGATTCCAATGAGTGCTATGGGCAATTGTTTAGTCATTTGGAAAAACAAAACAAAAAAAACCAAAAACCAACCAACAAAAGACCCCAGAAAATCCTAAACCCAATTCTCACTTAAAAAAAGAATTTAAGTGTATCAAATGGAACTACAAAAGTTCTAGAAAAAATATGAATGGGTATTTTTGTAATCTTAGACAGACAAGGCACAAACATGTTTTCAAAGCCAGAATACACACACACACACAAATCCATCAATGATAAGACTGAAATCTTAGAAGAATATGTATTGTATTGTTTGCACTTTTTAATGAGTCCTGGTATGGTGCTGCAGGATAAGCGTTGGACTGCCAATCACAAGGTCAACAGGTAAAACCCACTAGCCGCTCCTTGGCAACCTTATACAGGGATGCTATTAAGTCAAAATTGACTCGATGATACTTAATAACAACACTATGGGTTTTTAAATGGAAAATGTGGCACTGTAGGATAAGCACTGGACTGCTAACCACAAGGTCAGCAGTTTAAACCCACCAGCGACTCCTCAGAAACCTATAAAGGGTTACTATGAGTCAGAACTGACTCAATAGCACTTAGCAAGCAACAAAATGTTACTTACTAGGAAGGATTTTGCATGTCATATATGGCGCTGTAGGATAAGCACTAGGACGCAAACTGCAAGGCTGGCTGTTTAAACCCACCAGCTGGCCCTTGGAAACCCATATAGGGTCGACATGAGTTAAAATGGACTTGACAGCACTGAACAACTTATACTGAAACCTGTGACAGCCGAAACTTGATTGGATTGCCTTGCATTTCTGAGTCTCATCTTTGACAGGATATAGTCTTAGCCCTGTCTACTGTACACAGGCTTCCACGTGACACAGGTGCCAGCATTCACAGGTATCACACTGCACATGTTATCATCACATTCTGCATTTTCTGCCCAATGAGGGCTTGTTTATAATTACGTCTTAAATTTTTCTGCATGACCATATTAAGGCACCAGTTTGGGAGACTTGGTAGACTATTTCAAATGTGCTTATTTAAATTTACATTTAACTAACAGATACTCATTTTTGAACTTGCTTTTAGACTTCTTTCTCTACCGCTCAAAAGAACCACACAAAACACTGTGCTAAACGCTCTCCATTATTCTTGCCTTTAATTGTTCATTAATTTCCACTTAACATTTATTTAGATCCACACCCATACTTCTTAATCTCTCGGTTTCTTGTGTTCTATCCATTTCATTCTGTTACTGCAAGAATTTCTTTTGATGATTGGGGACAATTTATGTTTATCTTTAATTTTGAACAATGGCCAAGAGACTACTGCTAAGGAAAAATATTAACTTTTCAGTTTTTTAGTGATTCTTTTTTTTTTTTAATTGTGTGCTTGTCTGTGTACCAGGCATTGTTCTAAGGTACTGGGCTCATAGTATTAACTGTTGCTGTTAAGTGCCATCAAGTTGGATCTGACTCATAGTGACCCTGTAGATGGTTTCTGAAGACAGGTTCATGGGTTTGAACTGTCGAGCTGGTGGTTAGCAATCCAGCTTCACATCAGGAATGTGGGCATGTGGTGGTTGGAGGTTACACAAGATTTCTTTTGAGAAGTTCATTCACCATCTCAGATACGCTGTATTCTTTTCACCTTGACAGAGAGAGCTAGATAGGGATTATCTGAATCTTAAACAATATACTTACTCCCACTTTTAATTAAGATTCAAATTTAGGGCAAGAAGCTTGAAGGAAAGGTGTAGGTTCAAGCTTGTTTAAGCATCAGAGTTGGTGCTTATAGCAATGCTTCATTATAAAATAGAAAAGTACTTGTTATGAAGTAATGCATGAACAGAAATCCTATGGGAAGTTTTTTTCTGAGAGGAAATTAAATGTGGTAACAATTTCATAGTTTCTACTATATAAACAGAGGTTCTTACTTATGAATGTGTTTCACAATCTCTGGTGAAGGAATAAATAACTTCTGAGGTGTCCTCTTGGGAACACCAATTTCTTTTACCAACTGCTGTATGCCCTGAATTATTTGCTGGCTACACTTCACTCCCACTTTGATGGCATGGCAGAAGTCCTGCTGTAAAACATTCTCTGCAGAGGCTTCCAACATGACTAAGGAAAAAAAAAAGATGATTGCCATTGAACCTATTACCAACACAGCATTTCAAACACCATGGCATGACACAAATACTGTGAGTTTTTTTATTCTTAACAGTATAAGCACCTTTTGGTTTCCAAAACACAATAAAGGAATAGAGAAATCCTGTTATTTAAATTTAGGGTGGTGCTGTGAGCTAAGCATTGGCCTGCTAACTACAAGGCCAAGGGTTCAAATCCACCAGTCACTTCACAGGAGAAAGCTCAGGCTGTCTGCTCCTGTAAAGACTCAGTTTCAGAACCTCTAACAAGCAGTTCTATTGTGTCCTGTGTAGGGTCACTATGAGTTGGAACAGACGAGACAGAAGTGCTTTTGTTTTGGGGCAATCTCTCATATTTAATGAGGCATTTCCCATAAAACAACGAAAGAAACTATGGATGCACTTATATTTTTACAACAGCTTTGATGTTAAGTGTCATTGAGTCAGTTCTGGCCCACAGCAATCCTGTAGAAGCTGTAAAACTTTGTGGGAGCAGAAAAATCCACCTTTCTTCCATGGAGTAGCTGGCGGGCTCGAACCACTGACCTTGTGGTTTAAAGTCTAGTGCTTAACCTACTGAGCCATGGTGTTTCCAGTAACAGCTTTATTGAAATATAATTCACATACCATATAATTGATTATTTTAAGGTGTACAATCATTTATTTTCAATATAATAGGGCTTCAAAAACCTCATGGTGAAAATTAAATTAAAATATAATGAATTTTTCCATGAACTTTTTGAAACCTCATGTACATAAAATGAAATTTAGAAACATCCCACATAGTAGGTGTCCACCAAATGTTTCTTTTTATAGTATAGTTGGGGACATCTTTGTGTGATCTTTTCTTAAGAAAGTCAACTAGGGGTTTTGTTTCTGCTTTTCTAAGATCAAAACTCTTGTATAAAGCAGGGAAACTCTGTAGCCGGGCTTCTTTCATAGTAGAGTAACCAAAAAATGCTTTCAGCTTCAGCCTTGGCTTCCAGAAGGCTGGACAGCTACTTGCCTACTTAAGTAGTATTTGTTAAGCAAGTACAGTGCTGAAATAGGACAGAGATAAAACAAAACAAAAATTCTTTATGGCTCTATCATAAAACATACACAGAAGGCATTTTTACAAAACCAGAATCTGTGGAATCCAGATTACATCTAGTCCTTAAATTACTTACCAATCTGACTTCTAGGTGCTCCTGCAACCACTAAATTTAAAGTACTAGAAGACATTTCTTTTCGTGTAGGGTTAACAACACATTCTCCATCAATTATTCCTATTCGCACGGCCCCTAAAATGGGTTAAAATATTGGCAATTGTTTAATAAAGCTTCCCATTTTCATGCCATGACTCTAGTGAAGGTTTCAATCTTCCATCTTCGATTATGGCCACAAAATAAAATCCACCTTTCTACTATGTGTTGACTGTAACAGGCTCTGATACTAACATGACCTACAAGGCCCAGCTTGGTCTGCCCCTCACCCTGTACTCTGACTTAAGGACCACAGAACATCTTACCCCACTTTACCTCTGGCCCAACTGGCCCATTGCGAATTGCTCAAATCCACCACTTCTTTCATACCTATGTGATTACATTCATGTTGGCCTCCTGACCTAGACTACACTTCCTCCAAGGAAAATATTTACCATCTGATCCTACTCAGCTTTTGCTTAAACACTGACAACTAAGAAGGTCACCTTGTCAACCTGATCTTACAAAATAAAATGTTTTCTTAGCCTTCTGTCTATATATTTTAATATATTTTACTGCTTATAAATAATTATCTGATTCCCTTTTTGGGGTTAACATACACATAGCCAATCATGCACTCCTTCAACAACCTCTACATGTATAGTTCAATGACACTGATTACATTATTTCGTGTCACCATTCTATCTTAGCACCATTGACTTAAGACTCACTGTTCCACAAACTTCTTTCTAGTCTATGCTTTAGTTACTGGTGTCATTCTGATTCTATATGGTGTTGGTGGTTATGTGCCATGGAGTCGGTTCAGACTCACAGCCACTCTGCACAGGGTTTCCGAGGCTGCCAATCCTTACGGGAGCAGAAAGCCTCATCTTTCTCCTCCAGAACACCTGGTAAATGTGAACTGCTGATCTTGAAGTTAGCAGTCCGACTCGTTACCGCTACACTACCAGAGCTCCTTTTGATTCTATATAGATAATTCTTTAAGTAGCACATTGCTCAAGGTGAGTATACTTTACTAATTCAGCTTAATTGTTGTTTAGCTTTGAAGATGACTTTAGGAGAGTTTTGGTACAAGGTCAAAAAAATTTTCTCATAGAAAAAGATTTGGGGATTCTTCTAGTCTCAATGAGTCTAGTAAGCCTGCACTGTATAAGAAATTTAAAATTCAGTTTCATATCCCCTCCTGCCCCACTTCCTCCCACTTTGAGCAGCATTCATCTATTGAGCTCTTGATCAAAATGTCTGTAATGGTAGTGGGCACCACCTTCGTCACTGTTAAAGCACAAATGCTTCATTCCTCTGTATTGGCAATGTCTAGTTTCATTTTGTTCCTTTACTGCAGGGGTGGGAAACCTTTTTTCTGCCAAAATTTATAACACCATTCGTCATGCAAAATTATCAACTTAAAAATTGGTCAAACATATAATTAACTTAACCCTAATGTGATGACTAAGGAGCTCTGGTAGCATAGTAGTTACAAATTGGGCAGCTAACCTCAAGGTCAGCAGTTCTAAACTATCAGCTGTTCCATGGGAGAAAGATGAGGCTTTCTGCTCCCATAAAGATTTATAGCCTCGGAAACCCTGTGCAGGGTCGCTATAAGTCGGAACCGACTAAACGGTACTTAACAACAACAACAACGTGATGACTATGACTGTGGCTGTTTTGGTAGAGTCAGACTACATGATTTTGAGGGCCTTATACAATCCATGGGCCAAATGTTCCCCTCCTCTACTTTAGTGCTTAGCTTAGATATTTAGCACTTATGACACTTAATAATGATTTACAATATGAATCATTTTTATATTGCATGATTACAACTCAAATGAACTGTAAGTTACAAACAAATGCTTGTTTTGACCTGGCATAGTACACACTCACAATTTCTCAGTCAATAAAGAAAAATTCTCTGAACAGAAAGGCTCCTAAGAAATCCAAGTATCTAAGGACATAAAATCTGTAACATTGTAACATATAGTTATCAAAAATAAAACCTAAGTCAAGGATAAAAATGTCTGAAAGAGCTGAATAGAATCTTAGAATGCCAGCTTGGTTCAACTCCTAAGAAATAGTAAATTTGGGCCAACGTCCTTGCTGACTAGTATTTACTGAGAAATATACAAATGTTTCTTATTTACAAACTGGAACTTACCAATGGGTCCATTCCAAGGAATATCTGATAAGGAGAGGGCTACTGAAGCTTAAAAAAAAAAAAAAAAAAAAAAAAAAAAAAAAAAGAGCTGAAATTAAAATATATAATTCTTTTGAAATTTAACAATGTTAATTTTATTCTCTATTTGAATACTTACCACCATTAATTGCTAGGACATCAGGTTCATGAACTCCATCTACTGCTAACAGATTGCAAAGGACCTAGTATATGAGGAAACATTTAAAGCATTTTAAATGTCATCTACATTGGTTTGGGAGCTGTATTGTTTAGACCAAGCTTTCATATTGGTCTAAGGAGCTCTGGTAGCGTAGTGATTACGAATCGGGCTGCGAGGTGCAAAGTCAGCACTTCGAAACTACCAGCTGATCCGCGGGAGAAAAATGAGGCTCTCTGCTCCCGTAAAGATTTACAGCCTTGGAAACCCTGTACAAACAGGGTCACTATGAGTTGGAACCGACTTGACGGCATTTAACCACCACCACCACCACCACCACCACCACCACCACCACCACCATATTGGTCTAAAGTATAAAAGTATGAATCCCTGGGCAGTACAACTGTTAATGTCCTTTGTTGCTAACTGAAAGGTTAGAGGAATTATCTACCCAGAGTCACCCTGGAAGAAAGGCCTGGCAATCTACTACCTAAAAGTCTGCCCCTGAAAACCCTAAAGGGCAAAAATTCTACACACATGGACTCACCGTCCCTGGCAACTGGGTTTATATAGTTAAAAACCTAAGCTTTGTAGTCAAACTTCTTTATCATGATTTAACTAAATGCTTGGCCTTGAGTGAATTATTTAAATTAAGCCTCAGTTTCCTCATCTTTATGAGGGAAAATAGCATGCTCCTTAAAGAAGTCCTACAAGGACTATGTAAAATACTACATGCAAAGCGCTATGCATATGTACAAGTATTCTGTAAATGTTAGTTATTTCTATTATGTAAGACTAATCTTGTCTTTTAAAACTAAACACAGGTGAAACAAAACAATACAAATACATTATTTTATACTTTAACAATGTGTGTAAGGTAAGTACTTCAGAAAATAACTTCATTGAGGTTGGGGCATCCTTGTAAAAGTGTTACTAGGAGGGAAAATGAAGCAAGGATATATATCAATCTGCATCAAATAAATAACATGGTTACTTGAATAAAGTACATGGGTCATTATACTGAAAGAAAATTTCTAGACAGTATTCAAACAATCAAATAGAGGCTTAGCAGATCCAGTAATAAAGACTAGCTGTGCTGACTACAATAGGTTCTGATACTAACATGACCTACAGGCCCCAGTTAGGTCTGCTCCTCATCCCATATTCTGATTAGCTAACTCCTATTCATAATTCAGGGGTCAGCTCAAAGTGACACTAAATTAATCTTAGCTTAGAAAATTTCATTCTTTTCAAAAAGTTTAATGCAAAATGCAGCAGTATCATCAAGAATTTTTATATTACATTCTTTATGTTTAACCTGGGAGGTATTACAGAGTTCAAGAAGCAATTTTTGATTGGGTTAGAACTAAACAAACCTAAATCACATTTTATGACACACGTACCTGTGTATCATAAAAGTAGCCAGCTGGAAAGAGGGGTCGAATTGAACGATCTGTCAAAAGAATGACAAAAGCATTAGACAGTACTGTCAGGAGATACTTTACATTTCAAGGATTTCCCTCATTAAAAACCTTGCTAAGCTGTCCAACAGATAAAAAGAAAAAGAATAAAAATTATCCCAATGACCTACCAAAGTCAACAGTTCAAACCAACTAGCTCCTCCTCAGAAACCCTATACAGAGTTGCTTTGAGTCAGAATCGATTCAACAGTATTTAACAACAGCAATATACCCTAACAACCAAAAACTAACTATCCTAATGAACCAACTTTCTTAAGAGAGGCACAGATGTCCCTTCTTCAATTAATATATAGCATGCCACAGTCTAAGGCTATGGAGCAACTTTTCATTTTGGTTTCACAGGCATGTTACCTATACCAAGGTAAGTCAAAAGGCATCACTTCTAGTGCTCCAGTTCTAACATACATGGATTTATTTCAGAAGCATGTTTAAACCTATCTCTATGATCAGCGGATGGGTGCAGACAAATTCTCTCAGTAATACTCTGCCTTAATCTTGTTAAACAAACAGTGACACTAATGGACAGAGGAGAACTATTACTTTGAGTTTCCAAGACAGTAAATCTTTACAGGAGCCTCATCTTTCTCCCATGGAGGGGCTGGTGGGTTTGAACAAATGACCGACCAATCTTAAGGTTAGCAACTCAATACATAACCCACTGTACCACAAGGTTCCGACTCATAGGGTGCTTAAAAAAACACAGGTCCAATCAAAACAGCAGCTTCCGAGGGGATCTGCTGTGCCATTTACATTCAAGGCAGAGAGGTCAGCTCAGAAGCTTATGGCAACTGCTTTTTGGGATTCTGACACGGAACTCTTGACAGATTTTCTCAAAGGACACAGGACATCCATGGGGCGGGGTTTATCATGAAGATGTTTTAGGAAAATGGAAAGCTGCGTAAGTAATAAGAATAGGAAAGCTGTATGGAGGAATTTTTTTTTTCTAACACAAAAAATGTACTGACTCATCCTTCAAGGGTAATAGGAAACCTTACGCACCCACTATACAGCCCAAATCTTGCAAAAGAGTCTGAAGGACTCTTTTGTTGCCCAAACTCAAAGACAATTTAAAAGAAACATGATTTGAGTTTCTGAGGATGCTAAAACTGCCATTTGACATGATGTAAATCAAAGAAAAGAGCACAGAATTCTTTGGGAAGAGTGAAGACAGATGGAAACACCACCTTCAGAAATGTACAGAAGTGGATGGAAGATACACTGAGAAACAGTAGTTTCACATTTGGATTTTTTTTTTTAAATAAATGTTTCTGTAATTTTGTAGCAACACTTTTTGACTTACCCTCATAAGAGCAGAGGAAAGACAAGACCAAAAGAAAATTCTTCATTGATAATCTGTGCCTGATGAAATGTGTGTAAGAATACACAAATAGCAATTTCTGAGGCTTTCACCATCAGATTCCAAGGCAAGTTTTTGTCCAGAAGTTGAACTCACAAATACTGATTACAATTAATCTAGAGTGCAATAATTACAAATTTCACACTATTTAGAGATGTCAGAGATTTGAGGCATTACCAGTCTACTTTAGTAGTTGATGAATAGAATGCTTTTAGGAATTACTGTGTTGAACATGAAAATAAAAAAAGTACTGGGAGCAGATTCAACTGAATAGAGAGATGGACTATAGAACTTTCACGATCAATAGAATCATTCATTAAGTCAAAAAGTATTTACTGAATGCCTCTTCTGTACCAGGCAGTACGCCAGGTACAGGGAATTCAGTAGCTAACAAAAAAAAGTACAATAATCCACCAGCTGCTCTGCTACCGTAAAGATTTATAATCCTGGAAACCCCATACAGGGGTGCTATGAGATAGAACTGACACAACGGCACACAAAGCAACAGCAGTAGTGTTAACGAAGCAAAATGAAGAAATCGAGAAGGTGTCACAATGCATTAAGCATTGGCAGCTAACAGCAAGGTCAGTGTTTCAAACTCATCAGTCATTCTGCAGGAGGAAGGTGAAGTTGTCTGCTCCAGTACGGATTTAGTCTTGAAGACCCTAGGGAGCAGCTCTCCTCTGTCCTACAGCGTAGATAATGAGTCACAGTCAACATGACGGTAGTGGACGAGGAGCAGAACACAAATGGAAGAGAAGAGATGCTAACACAGGAATATTAGAGAAGGTGACTGCTTCTATGTTCATATCTTACCTATTATTCGACTTGTAAGTATTTCTTTATCAGAAGAACCAATTTCTCTTCTAAGATAGTTTGTGGGAATTCTACCTGCTGCAGCAGCTTTCTGTCTATAGTCAACCTAAAGCAGCAATGAAAAAAAAACAAAGCTCATATAATCCTTTTTAGTAGCAACAAACTATACTTCAAGAACCACTACACAAAAACCACTTTTCCTAAAATTGCTAACAACATATTAGAGACTAAAAAATAGAGGCTATTTCACTTACTTTTAGATTTTTCTATTTCTTGGGAGAGAGCTGATAAAAATGTTTTAGCAAATCAATGAAAAAAATAAAAAGGTTTATGCATCTATAGGATAGAATTATTAGTATCACAAATCCCGTAATTTACAGCTAGACGTCCTTAAGGCGAGCATCCCTCCTAACACTCAGATGACCTAACCTCACTACTTCCCATGGCAGCTTAATTTGCTCAAGTCAAGTATTTCCGTAATATAACTGACAGATATAATTACATTCCTTTATTTTTTTTTATTTTTATCATTTACGTTTTTCATAATTCATTCATTTTTTTAAAGTGTTTTATTGTGAATTATACAATAGTTTACATGGGAGAACATTAGATTTACATTCATTCTATCATACATCGTATCATTGCCATGGTTACAATCCCCCCCCATGCATCATCAACCAACCAGAGTATACCTATAAGCCTGCCCTCCCCCCGGCCCCAGTCTTCAGCACACACTCGCTCTCCCTCTCTGGATCTAAAGTCTCCAGCTGCTTCATCTCTCCACATCATTGTCTTTGCCTCCATCTCAGCAGCACTGCTTCTCTGGGTAGGTTCCCTCTCTCGGCTCTTCTCCGTTGATGGTCCTAGAGACCTCCGCTCCTAGACTGAAAAGTTATTCCCTTCCTTACTATAAAATGTCTACCTTTACATTCTCAATTATTCACTATTGTATCACAAGAGACCCATCTATATTTCATTGCATCAGCTCCACCTAGGCAGATTGGATACTATTCACTGGAGATTCTGCCTTCCTCGAGGCCCCCT
>NW_006408632.1:1530728-1547934 GCF_000296735.1 Chrysochloris asiatica
CATCCTTGCATCCCTGATATGAATCCCACTTGATCATGATGTATTATCTTTTTGATGTGTTGCTGAATTCTGTTGCTCATTCCTTTATTTTTTAACAAAGAAAAAAATCCCCATAAATCCTAATGAAGTGGCACTGTAGACTAACATGTCAGACTGCAAAGTCGTTTGAATTGCAAGGTCAGTGGTTCAAGCTCATCAGCTGCTCCTTGAAAACCGTATACAGGGTCGCTATGGGTCGGAATCGACTTAATGGCACTTAACAACAACAACAAATCTAAACTTGTTGACTCATTACAAGTTCTTGGGTGCACAAAGGTGGACAGCTGGAACCCACCCAGAGGATTCTCTGAAAACAGGCCCGGCAATCTGATCTTAAAAGTCCTACTCTGCACACAGGGGATCCCCACGAGTCACAAATCCACTCGCTGGCAACTAATAACAACAGGAGACTTACACTGGAGAGAAACCTAAGAGAGCAATCAGCATTCATATTTCTACTGTTTCTATTAACTTCCACATCTGGATATTTTAAAAGTCTACTCACCACTAGTATGAGAACTGGTGTGAAGCAATCAGTTTGTATTATTTTACTGACTCAACTACAGATCCTTTGTTATACAAAGTTTGTATTTTACCCTCATTTCTACTGGACTGGCATGGTGCTGTTGGATAAGCAATGAGCTGTTAACTGAAAGTTCAGTGGTTCAAACCCACTTGTCACACCTCAGAAACCTTACATAGGGTCAGTATGAGTCAGAACCGACTCCGTGGCACACAACAAAAAATAGTGGTCAAAAATATTGAAAACTCTACATTCATGCTAAATCAAGGTTCAGATAAATCAGCAAATACTTACCACTAAGGGCATGAACTGGGAGGGTGAAGGTTTTGTTTTACTGACTGCTGTGACCATCACTGCTGTGTCACCTGACTTGGTTAAGCAAAACAAAAGCAACATTGGTAAGTTCCTTTAAAGTCGAATGGATACATATTAAATAGCAATTGGATGAATGCTCACTCCAAATAAAACTCAAGGAGGGTACTGTTACTCTATGATACATATTTATTCACAAGAGGTCCAATCTTGATCTCTTCTCCATAACACAACCAGTATTAATTTAACGATTGGGTTTTTCAAAAACAAAGTAACCAAAAGGGAAAGGCTTATTGCTGGCTTAGCCACATCCCTAAATTAAACCATTATCTTCTACTTGTTAAGAAATTCAGGCTACAAATAAAGAAAAATTTCCAAGGACCTTATTAAAGACAGTAGCAAAATAATTTTCTCTAGAAAAGCCTGAGAACTCAAATTTGGAAGGACTCTTAAAAAGTTATTTAATATATCAAGCATCTGACTTACTGGTTGTCTGGAATGTTCTGATACTAGAAATGACCTTAGTAACATCTGAAGTAATTTCCAGTACCACAGTTCTAAGAAGTTCTATGACGTTGTAAAGACAGTACCAGTTTCTGTAACAATTTTTAAGATGAAATTTATAAAACTTGGACTTTTTACCTGTACTACAGCAGAGCCATCTGCAAATCTGGCCAGTTTTCCAGAGGATATTTCTAATTTTCTGTTTAAAAAGAAAAGTTCAAATCAAAAGGACTTAGGTCATCAATACAACTTCCAGCTTAGTATAAAATAATCAAAGATTCTAATAGAACTAAAGGTTGCCCACAGCCCTACTACGCCCAGCAAAATAACAAAACAAAACCGCCAAAAGACAGGATTCATAATCATTATCAAAAGTACAAGAGGTAAAAGGGTGAAGGGAAAGGCAAATAAAAATAAGAAATGATAAAACAATATGAGCAGAAGACTTTAAGAGCTGCTTAAGGGGAACATGGTAGCTCTGTGGGATAAGCACTGGACTGCAAACCACAAGATCAGTGGTTTGTGCATACCAGCTGCTCTGTGGAAGAAAGATGAAGTTTTCTGTTCCCGCAAAGATTTACAGCCTCAGAAACCCTATTAACAGGGTCACTATGAGTTAGAACTGACTCAGTGGTGCCTAGCAACAACAATACAGAAGTCAAGATTACAGGATCATTTCTAAATACGAGATAAAGTATTTTGGAGGCACAGAGCTAACTGTCTTCCTAAAAGGAATAACCTGGAGGATATGAGGGTATACAAAGGTTCCTACACAGTGTATATCACACACATTTTGAATTACAACACGTGCAGAAAATCAAGTTAAAATCTGACTATATAAGGTACTTACACATGCTTGATCATCATTCTCTGCTATAAGCATAAAACCTCCTTACTGCCTCTAGGACAGAAAAGACCTGCTCCACAGGGTTTCTAGGAAAATAAATCTTTATGGGAGCAGACAACCTCATCTTTTTCCTGTGGGGCAGCGGGTAGGTTGGAACTGCTGACCTTGGGTTAGCAGCCCAACACTTAACCCACCATTAGAGCTCCTCTATAAGCATATTGTTGTTGTTCAGTGCCATTGAGTCAGTTCTGGTTCATAGCAACGGTGTATAGGGTTTCTGAAAGGAGCTCTACTAACGTGGTAGTTACGAGTCAGACTGCTAACTGCAAGGTCAGCAGTTCGAAACTACCAGCTGCTCCGTGGGAGAAAGATGAGGCTTTTTGCTCCCATAAAGATTTACTGCCTCAGAAATCCTATACAGGGTCACTATCAGTCGGAACTGCCTCCACAGCATATCACCACCACCACCACCATAGGGTTTCCAAGGAGCAGCTGTTGGGTTTGAACTGTAGACCTTGAAGTTAGCAGTCCAGTGCTTATAGTGCAACACCACACCATGACTCCATAAGCATCACTGTTTTTGTTAAATGCCATCGAGTCGGTTCCAACTCACAGCTATCCTGTTATAGAGTTTCCGAGAAGCGGCTGGTGAGCTTGAAGTGCCAACCTTGTGATTAAAAATGACTTAAAAGTCCAGCAAGCACATTCATCCACAGTGCCACACCAGGACTCCAATAAACATCACTGTGTCCATTTATCTAGGTGACGAAAGGAGGGCCCTAAGAAGGCAGAGTTAGGAAGCGCTAGAGTTATGAATTAAAGTCATATCTGTCTTGCTCTAAAACCTATATTCTCCTACAGTTTCAAACTGCCTTCAGGATCAGCAACAGGGCCATCAGAAGACAGAGCGAGATCAACTCATTTTAGAGTTAACCAGACTATAATACAGGTAAGTCTTGATTTATATTTGGAGAGAAGAAATGAAAGGACAAAGGGCTTTCAGAGATTTTTGAGGCTACATACCCCAAAATTACCCTGCAGAAGGCAGGCACCCAATACATGCTTATACACTGGTTGTGTAACCTCAGTGTAGGCACACTTTGTATTTCTTTTCCTTTTAGAGTATGTCCTGAAGAACAGCTGCTAAGAACAGGGATCAAGGACTTTAATGTGAAAACTGAAACCATAAAATTCCTAAGGGGGAGTGGCTTATGGGACTTAGCTTTACCAATGGGCTTTCAGATAGGATAACAAAAGCACTAGCAGAAAAAAATGAAAAAATAAATGGGACCTCATAAAATTCAAGATTATTATAATATTTTGCTATTTTCAAAAGCTATTTCTGAAAAATGAAAAGACAACCAACAGATTGGGAGAAAGATTTTGTGAATCATAATAGTCAATAATGGTTTAATATCCAAAACATATAAAATACTTCAACAACTTAATAACAAAAAAGACCACCTCAGTAATAAAAAAAACAACAACAAAAAAAACCCCCCAAAGGACTTGAACAGAGACTAAAGAGAATATTCAAACGGCCAACAGTACATGAAAAGTTGCTCTGTCATTAAAAAAACCCCCCAAAGGACTTGAACAGAGACTAAAGAGAATATTCAAACGGCCAACAGTACATGAAAAGTTGCTCTGTCATTTGTTATTTGATCTTGTTGTGTGCTATAAAGTTTGCTTGGACTCATAGCAAGCTTATGCAGTTAGCAGCCAAGTGGTTATCTTACAGTGCCACACTAGGGCTCTCATTTGCTACTAGGAAGATGTAAATCAACACCACAATGAAATATCATTTCACCCACAATAAAATGGTAATGTTGTTGTTGTTATTAAGTGCTGTCAAGTCAGTTCCAACTCACTCGGTACAGGGTTTCCGAGGAGCGGTTGGTGGGTTTGATTCTCCACCTTGTATTTCAAATAGACCTCAAAGTCCAGGGCTCATCCTATAAAGCCATACCAGGACTCCAAAATGGCAATAAGGGATTAAAAAAATTGAAGAAACAACAAAAAACCCCAGCGTACAACCAGGTCTAGGAAAATTGTAGGAAAACAGGAACCCCCATCTATTGCTGGTGGGAATGTAAAATGGCATTGCTACTGTGGAAAGGTTTGGTTCTCATTAAAATGTAAACACAGAACTATTTTGTGGGTAAGTGCTGTTGAGTTGGTTCTGACTCATAGCGACCCTGTATAGGGTTTCGAAGGCTTTTTAAATCTTCATGGGAGCTGAAAGCCTGACCTTTCTCCCAAGGAGTAGATGGTGGTCTTAAACGTTGGACCTTGTGGTTCGCAGTGAACTACTACATGACCTAGGTATTCCAGTATTAAATATATACTGAAAAAAAGGGAAGGCAGGAAAGCAAACATAAACCTATAGGCTAGTGTTCACAACAGTACTTTTCAAAATAGTCAAAGGAATCAAAGAAAACACCTATGAGCACCGACAGATGGATAAACAAAATGAGGCAGGGTTGCTGTGAGTTGGAACCAACTCCACGGTACTTAACAACAACATGCAATAGAGTACTGTTGTTGTTGTTAAGTGCCATAGAGTCGATTCCGATCCACAGCGACCCTGTAAAGGGTTTCCATGGAGCAGATGGTGAGCTTGAACCACCAACCTTGCAGTTCAAGCGACTTCGCTGTCTGATGCATTAGCCCACAGAGCCACATCAGGACTTATTACTCAACCATAAAGAGAAATGATGTCCTGATATATAATACAACCTGGATAAACCCTGAAAACATTATGCTAAGAAATAGTTACAAAACAAATACTATGATTTCACGTACACAAAACAAATATATTGCTGTTGTTGTGTGCCGTCAAGTATGTTCTGACTTATAGTGACCCTATATATGGGGTTTCCAGGGAGTGGCTGGTGGGTTTGAACCACTGACCAGCAGTCCAGTGCTTATCCTACAGCGCCACAATATAGAAACCAAAAATTAATAGTGGTTACCAGTGGTGGAAGGGAGGAGGAAATGAACACAAGTAGACATCCACATGGTGAAACAATGAAGATGGACCCCCTTCCTCACACCACAAATGAAAACAACTCAAAAATGAGTTAGAATTAAAGTCTAAAAGACTCCTAGAAGAAATATAGAGGGAAATCTATGTGACACTGAGTTAGATAAAATGTTCTTAGATATGACATCAAAAATGTACATGACAGGAAAAAACAGATAAATTGACTTCATCAAAATTAAAAACTTTGTCTTTATATAAAAAAAGAAAAAGAAAAAAAATTAGGTGGGCATAAGATTTGATTCCTGGTATGGCGCTGTAGGTTAATGCACTGGATTGCAAAGTTGGTTTGAACTGCAAAGTTGGCGGTTCATGCTCACCAAACGCTCCTTGGAAACCCAACAAGATTTGAAAAGACATTTCTGATTTCTTCAAGAAATGACAATGAGATATACAAATGGTCAATAAGCATGTTATGTACTGAATTGTGGTTCCCATGGTCTCCCAAAAAACATGTGTTGTAAATTCTAATCTCTATACCAGTGCGTACATTTTTTTAATGTTAGTAAGTCTGTATCATTGTAGGGTATGTCTGCAGTCATCACTTTTGAGATATAAAAAGAGCAAGTCAGGTACAGAGACAGGGAAGCACAGATGATGGAACACTGAGGTCACACCACATGAAGATCTCCAAGAACCCAAGAAACAGCTACAGCAGTACAGCAACAAGGATTCAAGCCAGATTCAGATGAGGACAAGGAATGAAGGATATCATCACTGACATCAGATGGATCTTGGCTGAAAGCAGAGAACACCAGAAAGATGTTTATCTGTGCTTTTTTATGCAAATGCTTACAATTGTGTGGATCATGACAAGGTATTGACAACACAGCGAAGGGATATTCCAGAACACTTAACTGTGCTCATGAGGAACCTGTACAGAAACGAAGAGATAGTTGTTTTAACAGAACAAGGGGACACTAAATGGTTTAACATCAGGAAAAGTGTGTCCAGTGTTGAATTATTTCATCATACTTATTCAATCTGTATGGTAACACATAGTCGAGAAGCTGGTTTGTATGAAGAATGTGGCATCAGGATTTGAGGAAGGCTCATCAACAACCTGTTGATGATACAACCTTGCTTGCAGAAAGCAGAGAGGATTTAAAATACTGATGAAGATCAAAGACCAGCCTTTGGTATGGGTTGCATCTCACTATAAAGAAAACAAAAATCCTCACCACTGGACCAATGAATAACATCAAAATAAATGGAAAAAGAAATGAAGTTGTCAAAGACTTCATTTTATCATCATTCACTCACCATCGACACTCATGGCAGCAGCAGTCAAGAAATCAAACGACTTACTGCATTAAGTAAATCTGGTGTACAAGACCTCTTTCAAGAACAAAGATGTCAGTTTGAGGACTAAGGTGCACCTGACCCAAGGCTATTTTCAATAGCCTCATATGCATGTGAAAGTTGGGCAATGAATATGCATTTGAGTTACAGTGTTGGAAGAGAATATTAAAAGTACCCTGGACTGCCAGAAGAACAAACAAATCTGTGTTGAAAGAAGTACAGTCAGAATGCTCTTTAGAAGCCAGGATGGTGAGATGGATATGTTATCAGGAGGGACCAGTCACTGGAGAAGGAGATCTTGCTCGGTAAAATGCAAGGTCAGTGAAAAAGATGAAGAACCACCTCCCCACCACCAAAGGAGATGGACAGGCACAGTAGCAGTGACAATGGGCTCAAATGTAACAACAATTGTGACAATGGCACAGGATGGGTCAGGGTTTTGTTTTATTGTGAATAGGCACGCTATAGCAGGAACCAACTAGAGGGTACCTAACAACAATCATGTGCTAATGAGGATGTGAATAAAGTGGAACTCACACACTGCTAGTGGGAATGTAAAATACTGCAGTCACTTTGGAAAAGTTTGGCAGTTCCCGAAGTAGTTAAACACAGAGTGACCATATAACCAAATAATTCAACTCCTAAGTATACACAGATATCCAACAGAAGTGAAAATATGTTTATGTAAAAAGTGTGTACATAATATCTAAAGCAATTATTCACAACAGCAAAAAGGTAGAAACATCCTAAACACCCACAAACTGAGGAATGGCTAAATACTACATGATCTAGCTGATAACACCAACACTCGTCTTTACTGTTCTGCGGTGGCTTATGTGCTGTGATGCTGGAAGCTATGCCACTAGTTTTTTAAACACCAGTAGGGTCACCCACGGTGGAAGGGCTCCAGCAGAGCCTTCACATTAAGACAGAATAAAAGACAGAATAAGAAGGTGGAGGGAGTCCTGGTGTGGAGCTGTGGGTTAATGCGTCAGAGATTGCAAACTCATTTGAACTGCAAGGTGGGTGGTTCAAGCTCACCAGCTGCTCCTTGGAAACCCTATACAGGGTCGCAATGGGTCGGAATGGACTCGACGGCACATAACAAGGTGGAGAGGTGGATCACTGCACAATGATTAGCCACTGAAATCTTAGAACTAGTAGTGCAATGCTGTCTGAGATAGTGCCAGGAGATGAGCCCCTCAAGTTGGAAGGCATGTAAAACATGGCTGGGAAGAGCTATCTCCTCAAACCAGAGTTAACGTAAAGTAAAGTGAATGGAGTAAATCTTTCTGGACTTTCATTTGCTGATGGGGCACAACTTAAAAACAGAATAACCGAAATATCCATTAATAATCGGAACACAGGATGTATGAAGTATGAGACTAGGAAAATTGCGGAGTTGTCAAAAATGAAATGGAACACACAAAGACCAATATCCTAGGCAGTAATAAACTGAAATGGACTGGCATTGGCCATTTTGAATCAGACAATCATATTATTTATTTATTATGCTTGAAATGACAAATTGAAGAGGAATGGTGTCCCATTTATTAAATATAGCATTTCAAAATCTATTGTGAGGTGTGCACATCGGGCAATGTGGTGACCCAGCCTGGCAGATGGTGGTGAGCACCACTCTCTGGAGGCACTCAGGGAAAACTGCAGGCATGTACCAGCAGAGCCATATTTGCAGCATACAGGGTTGCAGCAGATCATAGGGATCTTATCCATGATATCGCTTCTACTTCCATGGGTGGCATATGGAGACCTGCTCTATTAATCAGAGCGTCAACAACAACAACAACAATATGGATAAACCTTGAAAACATTAAGGTTAAGTGAAAGATGGATCTCTTCCAATCAGTTGGCCAGACACACAGTAGATCTGTGGGGCGTATGACATGGGTGCATCCTGAATCTGGACAGGGTTTGGATACCTGTTCTTTTGACCTAACAGCTGCTGTATGGGAAGAAATTTTAGGATAATCAAGTGATCAACTGTGACGACAGAGTCACTGGCTCTTCTACTCACTGTCCCATGATAGCTGTAGGAAGTGATGACAATAGTTCAAATGCAATGGCCAAAATATGCAAAAGTCGAAAGTCTTATAACAGTCATCCAGTGATAACTGTGTTTGCTCCAAATTTGGAAAGGTTGTTCCATACTCTAGCTTTACCCATCAAAGATGTAAGGATTCTTACATTAAAACCTGTGAGGAAAGAACTTCCTTCCTCTGGTGGACCAACAAAATTTGAAATCCATAGAGTTGCTCAGTTTAAGAATCCTAATTCTCAAGTCTGATGAGTGAGTTGGAATATAATAGTGGCAGTACAAGCATCTTCAGGAAATGATACTGTGCAAGACTGTGGAACGCAAATTATATGGATACTTAAAGTGAACTACGATTTTTATAAGGTAATGGGAGACCAGTTAATGGGATTCTCAGCAGGGAAACAAACTTAAATCCTTCCCTAGGATCAAATATTCCTAATCTATAGAATTCATTAAATGGATCTTCCATTGGCAGAGAACACAGATGAGTGAGTACAAGCTAACTAGAGCAATGTTGCTGTTTTGCAGCTTGTTAAGCCTCCTTGGAATCCTGGTGTGGCGCTGTAGGCTAACGCGCTGGACTGCAAAGTTGTTTGAGCCACAAGGTCAGTGGTTCAAGCTCATCAGCTACTCCTTAGAAACCTTATACAAGGTCGTTATGGGTAGGAACCGACTCAAAGGCACTCAACAATAATAAGAAGCCTCCTTATATTAAATGCAACCAGATAGCCTTTAATAAACACAACTTAGATAATTTTTCTGTACAAACCAGTTTAAGATTACTGTCATTATTTGAAACTAAGACATCAAAAGTTATTTATTTTTTACACATAAACTAGTGTAAGTTTTAACATTAGAATTGTTAACATTCTCCTAAGTAGTTGGGAAGAGTGAAAATATCACTTTATCCCATTTTGAGACTCTAAGTTGCTTTTGCAGTAAGCTAAAACAATTTTTATAATTTTAATTTAAAAACTGAATAAATAATCTTCATAAAGATTATTTGTTATTGTTAGGTGCCATCTAGTTGGTTGACTCATAGCAAGCTTGTATAGGGTTTCCAAGGAACGGCTTAGTGGGTTTGAACCACTGACCTTGTAGTTAGCTTATTCTACAGTGTTATAACAGTACTCCATAAAGATTGTATGGAGTTGTAATTTGTTTACTCGTAGAACTGGCTTGAGCATATCATTAAGTACAACTGCCATTTCTTTGTAATACTTATATAATATTAGTAAAAGAGTTAGAGAAGCAGCAGTTCTAAAATGAAAGTCATTTGTATAGCCTGTAGCCGTGTTAAACCTTTGATATTGCTTTATTTGTAATTTGGTAGTAAAACACAAACACCTTTGCAAGTTTTTAATTAGTATTCATTAAGGAGTTAAATGTCTCTAATATGTTTGTATATGTTTTATGGTGTAGTTACATGGCTTAAGATGTAAATTTAGAAGGGTACTATAATTTGAGACACTGTTAAAACTTTGCTGACATATGGATGCCAACGGACAATTCTAAATCCAGGGTTTTCTTAATTTAGTTGACTGTTTCAGTCAGTTTATAGCCTATATAGCTTTGACCTTGATATTAACACTGTACATTTTAATCCTAAAATGTATGAGATAATGTTTTTTTTTTTAATGTTTTCTTCGTTTATTAGGATATTGTTTATTGATAGAGTTGTGAGGGATTTTGTTTTTACATTGAAGTATATTCCATAAGTCTTTTGTTTTCATCAGCAAGTACCTTAAGGCCTCTTTGCTTTCATCAAGTGAGGTTGTGTCATCTGCATATCGCAGATTGTTATGAACTTTGTTCTGATCCTGATGCCACATTCTTGTTCATATGGTCCACTTTCTTGGATTATTTGCTCAGCATACAGATTGAGTAAGTATTGTGAAAGGATATGACCTTGATGTATACCTTTCCTGATTTTTTTTCTTTTTTAATGTTTTATGGTGAATTATGTGATAGTTTACATGGGAGAACATTAGTTTTATGTTCATCCTATCATATATCGTTTCATTGCCATGGGTACAATCCCCTCCATGCATCATCAACCAATCAAATGGTATATATACCCTACGTGCTTGCCCACCGGTTGTCAGCACTCAGTCGCTCTCCCTCTCTGGGTCTAAAGTCCCCAGCTGCTCCATCGCTCCACGTCATCATCTCTGCCTCCATCTGTGGCATCACTGCTTCTCTGGGTAGGGTCCAGCTCTCCACTCTTCTCTATTGATGGTCCCAGGGACCTCTGCTCCTAGACTGCAAAGTTAATCACTTCCCTTCTTGCTACAAAATGTCTGCCTTTAAATTTCCAACCCTCACAATCAGTCCTGGATGATGAAAGTTTTGAAGCCCTCTTACATGGCATCATCTTTGCCCATTTTACTTATCGAAATTTTGTAGTGATTCTGAGGTTTTACAGAAAAACAATGTTCATTGATTGCATTTTTTTTTTCCAAAAGTATGTTCTAGCTTTTTATGATGATGGCACCAAAAGCAAAGAAGTCCCTGCCCCCGTGAAACTGAAGCCAAACAAAAGGAACTAGAGGACAAGAAGGCCTTGTTGTATCCACATGGACACAAAAAAGAAGATCCAAATGTCACCCACCTTCCAGTGGCTCTGAAGGCAGCCCAAATATCCTTGGAAGAGTGCTCCTCAGAGAAACAAGCTTGACTACTATGCCATCATCAAGTTCCCTCAGACTACTGAGTCAGCCATAAAGAACACAGAAGATAACACTCTTGGGTTCCCTGTGGATGTCAAGGCCAAGAAGTACCAGATTAAACAGGTTGAGAAGAAGCTCTATGGCACAAATGTATCCACGGTCAACACCTTGATCAGGCCTGATGGACAAAAGAGGCATTTGTTCAACTGGCTCCTGACTATGATGCTTTGGATGTTGCCAACAAAATTGGGATCATCTAAATTGAACACAGCTGGTGAATTCTAACTATAAATTTTTTCAATACAAAAAAAAAAAAAAATGTGTTCTAATAGCTAGCCATATTATGTGAACATGTATTTTAACTGGTTCTCAGTATTATGAATACACTGGAAAATACGTGCCTGGCGCTGCTACAAATGTGCCTGATGCACTGCTTAAAGGGGAAAATGTACAGGGTAGCATCCAATGTTTGTGACAGAAGGTCTTTTAATAAAATGAATGTCTTTAAAATTAAAAAAAAACACTTTAACAGATTGTATTTCCTTCAAGTTTCTATTCTTACTTAAGCCATCTTGATTTGAATAAGGGTCTTGATTTTTGCTATTATGTTGTTAGTTCTGGCATGAACATACTCAAGTTTTTTGTTTTTGTTTTTAGCATGTGTTTTCTTCTCTTTGTATTTACTACTTTTCTCTCTTCCTCCCCCCCCCACCTGCCTTTTTTATTTTTCCTGTTGCTTTTGTTTTGTTTTGGTGTTTTGTTCTTGTCTTCTTTCAGGTATTTCTTTCCTCATCTGGGTTCCTCCAAGGCTGGATGAAGACGGTGCAGTTAGGCCCAGCTCCTTCCTCCTTCTCTGGTAGAGCTCTCCAGTTATGGTGACACTGTCAGTGTCCAGTTTCCTCACCCTTATAGCCACAGATAATGTCTCCCAGTCTCTTAATTCCTTACCTTAGAGTGAAGGTGTTTAAACCGCTGATTTAATATTTAAAGACCTACTCAAATACTTGGAATTGCTTCCGTTCCTGGCTGCTTTCTATTTTTCTTCATTTTCTTTCAGAAGATTTTTCTAATATAGGACCCATTTTACATGTTACAACCAGAACACAGTGTTGTTGAAACCTGTAAGTGTTGGTGCTTCTGCATCAAAAGAGTATTTGCTTCATTGAGCTTTAATGAAATAAAACATGTATAAGCAACATTAACTGAGTTACATACAGCTTACTTCAAAGTGTCTATTTTTTAAACTCTATTTCGAACTACTAATGGTATTAAACTTCTTAAGCTTTTGTCATACTGGTCAATGTCAAAGTACATCATTATAAAGTTCACTCTGCCTTTGAGACATATTAAGAAATGTTTTAAATTTTATAAGCTAATGTTGCAACTGACTAGTATATAAAACAACATTTCTGTGTATAAAGCAGCCAAACATAATATGGACTGTTTGGTCTTTTTAACTGTTTCTTAAGGAAATTACCTTTTACTACTTGGAAATATTGGAGTCCTGGTGTGGCACTGTGCCTTAAATGCACTAAACTGCAAAATCGTTTGAACTGCAAGGTAGGCAGTTCAAGCTCACCATCTATCTGCTCCTCGAAAACCCTATAAAGAGTTGCTATGGGTTGGAACCAACTCAACAGCACTAACAAGAACTTGGAAATATTAAAGAGCTCTGGTAGTGTAGTGGTTATGAGTTGCGCTGCCATGTAGTGTTAAGTGTCATTTATGTTGACAAAAGGTCAGCAGTTAGAAACGACCAGCCAATCTGCGGGAGAAAGATGAGGCTTTCTGCTCCTGAGATTTACAGCCTCAAAACCCTATGCAGGGTCGCAATGAGTCGGAACCAAGTCTACAGCACACCACCACCAACACTTAGAAATATTAAGTTTTTGCCACTATGCTAGTAGATTATTTATGTATCTTAAAAGTTAAAAAAAATTATCTTGATATACAATGCTATCAGTGATAGGGTAAGATGCATATACCTACAAGTACTCCTAGTGTAGTGCTGTAGGATCAGCACTGGACTGCAAGCCACAAGGTCAGCGGTTCAAACAGATTAGTTGCTTTTCTGAAACCCTATACAGGAACCGACTACATGGCACTTAACAACAGCCAGCTTCTTCAATCTGAAAATGATCAAGCGTGCAATCAAGATGCATTGAATCCAGCTGATACGAAGTAAGGGGAGATACCCAAGAATATCCCAATTTGCAGACAGTACCCATTTGACATAGCTTCAATGGCTTGATGATCAGAACCCAACTAGAAGAAGCTAAAGAAATGTAATAAAGGAAGCAAATGAAAGTTGCTACAATATAACTTGACCTATACTTATGGGTGTGGTAGCTCAAAATACCAACCGAGAGGGAAGGAGTCTTCACATCAAGGACCAAACCTATCCCCTCGGTATACAGGGTGGACAGGGGCGGGCAACTTAGACACTGGCTACCTAAAATAGGGGGGTTAAAAAGGCACAAAGTGGCTGGCTCACAAGTTTTCAAGACTGAGTTTACTTTCAGAGAGTGCGGGAGAAGATAGAATTCCCACTGAATAGTTTTCTTCTTGGCTAGATGGGTCTGGTGAAAGGTGATGGGGATGGGGGTTCATTGATTCAATACTGAGTAGTTGTTATCACAATCACCTAATTGTGATTGTCACAACTGTAAAGGTAGAGGTTGTGTGACAAAAAGGGTGGAGTAGTTAATCTTGCATTCCAGGAACAGAGGAACCTAGAACCATCAAGAGAGAAGAGCATTAGCTGAACCTGGTACTCTAACCAGAGGCAAAGCGACACCAGAGATGGAGGCAGAGATGATGGCACAGAGAGATTGAGCAGCTGAGGACTCTAGACTCATGAAAAGAGAAAGGCGTGTGCTGGTGGCCCGGACACTGGCTTCCAGAATATGCCCTGTGGTTGTTAAAACGATTATATATCTTTGTGTGTGTGTTTTTTTATACATGCATTAAGAGGGTAGTCACACGTTGACTTGGGTGATGGGGCAGGTAATACAAAACCAGAGGGAGGTTGGCAGAAGAAAAGATAGAGGTGGCGGGAGACACAGGGAGGAATGCAGTGGTTGGAGTGAACAGAAGCAAATGCTGTTAACGTTTGGTGCATGGAGGGGATTGCAACCATATAATGACGCAAAGTATATGACTTATTGAATGTGAAACTGGTGATCTGCTCTGTATAAACCTTCACTCAAGTCAGAATAAAGAGTAAAAAAAAAAAAAAACAAAGGATGCATTGATTAAGTACTGTTGAATGGAATGAGAAAGTTGGAAACAAAGACGAAGTATCTATAGTTGGAAAATACGGCCTTGATGACAGAAATGATGCTGGAGATTGCATGATAGAATTTCACTTACAAAAGGAATGTAAATTCCTTTTGTCAACAACATAAATGACACTTATACTCATGGATCTCAACAGATGTGTATTCCTGGGGAGTCACAGGAATCAAATAGACTACACCTGTGGGAAGAGACAATGGAGAAACTCAACATCACCAGCCAAAACAAGGCTAGGAGCAGACTGTGGAACAGATCAATTGCTCGTATGTAAGTTCAGGCTAAACTGAAACAAATAAACAAGCAAACAAACAAAATACAGTCCAGAAAATCAAAATATTACCTTGAGTATGTTCTTAAGTAATGTGGAATCGGTTCCAACTCATAGTGACTCTGTATAGCATTTCTGAGGAGCAGCTGGTGGATTTGAACTGCTGATCTTCTAGTTCGCAGTCCAGTGCTGACCCTACAGTGCCACACCAGGAGCCCATTTTTGAGTATATCCTACCTAAATTTAGAGAACATCTCAAAAGCAGATTTTACACAAGAGACACTAATGACTTTAGACCAGAGGAGTTGCAGGATGACATCAGGAACATCAAACATGAAGAAAGCAAAAGGTCATTAAAAACACAGGAAAGAAATGACCAAAGTGGGTGACAGAAGACACTCTGAATCTTGTTCTTGAATGTTATTGTTGTTATGTGCCGTGGAGTGGGTTCCGACTCATAGCGACCCTGTACAGGGTGTCCAAGGCTGTAAATCTTTACGGGAGCAGAAAGCCTCATCTTTCTCCCATGGAACAGCTGGTAGTTTTGAACTGCTGTCCCTGAGGTTCGCAGCCTGGTTAGTAACCAAAAATGACTGTAAGGTATTAGGAAGTAAGAGTTAAACAAAAATGTTCAAAGGGAGGCTTGAAAAGACAAAGTCACATAGTACAATGAAATGTGCAAAGACCTGGAGTTAGTAAAACAGAAGAGAAGGACATGCTCAGCAATTTTCAAGCTTATAAAACTGAAGAAAACTCAAAGCTTTGAGTTGCAGTATTGAAAGATTCTATGAGCAAAACACTGAATGACTAAAGAAGCATTAAAAGAAGATGGAGGTATACACAGTCACTGTGCCAAAAAGAATTGGTCAATATTTAATTTCAAGAGGTACTATCATATGATCAAGAGTTGATGGTACTGAAGGAAGAAATCCAAGATGCAATGAAGGCATTGGCCCAAAAAAATAAGGCACCAGGAACTGATGGAAAACAAATTGAAATGTGCATGCAGCACTGGAGGCATGTGCTCATCTATGCCAAGAAATGTGGAAGACAGTTAACACGACCAACTGGTTAGAAGAGACCCGTATTTGTTCCCAATCCAAAGAAAGGTGCAAGCAAATAAATATCACATGCAAGTAAAATTTTGCTGAAGATAATTTAAAAATTGCAGCAGACTACTGACAAGGGGTTGCCAGAAACTCAATCCAGAAAGATGTTTACTTTGCTTTATTGACTATGCAAGGGTGTTCGACTGTGTTGATCATACCAAACTAAGGATAATATTGTGAAGAATGGGTGTCCCAGAACATTTAATTGTATTCATAAGGAGCCTGAATGTAGACCAAGAGGCAGTTGTTCAAATGGAACAAGAGGATTCTGAATAGTTTAATCAGGAAAGGTGTGTGTCAGGGTTGTATCCTTTCATCATACTTATTAAATCTATAGGTTTAGCAAATAATTTGAGAAGCAGGATTATATAAAGAAAATAGCATAAAGATTGGAGGAAGATTAACTAACAACACTTGTGATATGCAAATGACACAACCTTGCTTGTTGTACATGAAGAGGAGTTGAAATACTTACTGATGAAGATCTAAGACTATACAACTTGACCAATAAATAACATTATGAAAAATGGAGAAAAAATTGAAGTGATCAAAGACTTCAGTTTGCTTGGTTGGATTCCTAATCAACACTCATGGAAGCAGTACTCAAGAAATCAAACTATGTACTGTATTAGACAAATCTGCTGAAAAAGACCTCTGTACAGTGTTAAAAGAGCAAAAATGTCAATTTGAACACTAAGGTACCACTGACCCAATCCATAGTATTTTCAAATGTTTCATATACATGTGAAAGCTGGGCAATGAATAAAGGCAGTAAAAGAAATGATGTATTTGAATTATAGTGGTGGTAAAAAATACTTCAAGTACCATGGAATTCCAGAAAAACAAACAAATATGTGTTGGAATAAGTACAGACAGAATGCTCTTTACAAGTGAGTACAGCATGATTTAGGAGTCCTGGTATGGCTCTGTAGATTAAGTGCAAAGTCCGAGGTTCAAACTCTCCAGCCACTCCTCAGAAGCCTAATACAGGGTCACACGGTATTGATGGCACATTACAACACAACAACTTGGGAGTCCTGATACAGCACTGTAACATAATGCTCTGGATTGCACGGTCAGTTTTAGCTGCAAGGCTGGTGGTTTAAACCCACCAGCCATTTCTCAAAATCCCTATATGAGATCACTATGGGTCGGAACAAGGAGATCTGGTAGAGTAGTGGTTACGAATTGGGCTGTGAACCGCAAGGTCAGCAGTTCGAAACTACCAGCTGTTCCG
>NW_006408632.1:1549384-1558292 GCF_000296735.1 Chrysochloris asiatica
CATGGTATTTTCAATAACCTCATATGCATGCAAAAGCTGGACAGTGAATAAGGCAGACCATAGAAGAATTGATACTTTGAGTTATGGTGTTGGAGGAGAATATTGAAAGTGCCATAGGCTGCCAAAAGAATCAACAGATTTGTGTTGGAAGAAGGGCAGCCAGAGTGCTCCTTGGAGGCCAAGATGGACAAACTTCTTCTCACATACTTCGGACATACTGTCAGGAGGGACCAGTCGCTGGAGAAGGGTATCATGATTGGTAAGGTGGAGGGTCAGAGAAAAAGAGGAAGACCCCAGTGAGATGGATTGGCAGAGAGACAGCATCAATGGGCTCAAGTGTGGCAACAACTGTGAGGTTGGCCCAGGATTGGGCAGTGTTTTGTTGTGTTGTGCATAGGGTTGCTATGAGTTGGTACCAAACAACAACAACAACAATAATACGGATAAACCTTGAAAACATTAAGATTAAATGAAAGATGCTTTGTCACACACACAAAAAAACACATATCATCTGATTCTATCTATATGTAATGCCTAGATTTGGAAAACCTATGAGGTGAGTCAAAAATATCTGCACTATGGCTTCAGAATTTATTTTAATCAACTTTTAAAAGAGATATACATCATTTTTTGACATAAAATCTTATTTTTCACTACACTTCGTCCATCTGTCAGCAAACTTTGGCATTCCCTTATTTAAAAATGTTTTAGGTTGAGCTTCAAGGCATGAATGTAATGCTGTCTTCACTTCTTTATCAGAGGTGAATCTTCGTCCTAGAAGGGCTGCTTTCAGGGGACCAAAGAGGTAAAAGTCCTAAGGAGCAAGATCAGGGAGGATCTTGAACATCTCAAAATGAAGTTTGTGCAGTGTCAACAATGTGGACAAAGGTGTAGGGATGTGCATTGTCATGCATGATCATGTCACCCTTGGACAGTAGTCCTCTGGATTTAATCCAAAGTTAAGGTTTCAGCTCTTCAGTGAGCATCTCACTGTAATGAGCACTGTTGACTGTTGAGCCTTTTTCCTGACAGTGTTCCAATACTGCCCTTGAGAATCCCAGAAAACTCTAAGCAACAAGTTTCCAGCTGATGATTGACTTTTGAACTTTGTTTTGGTTGGCGATTGAGGGTATTTCCATTCAATACTCTGCAGTCCAATTCTTTGTGAGTTATGCAATGCATGAACAGCAATGGAATCCTAACATAAGTAGTAAAATAAGCAGTTTTCATACTTTCAGATTCCTGATAGAAATGTATCTTCAATGGAAATTATCTTTATTCTGGTTCTGAGCCTGAGAGTAAACGGCAGAGTATTGAATCTGTTGCAGATTATTCCATAGGCAGAACCATGGCTATTTGCAAACAATTTGCCACATAATCCACTGACACTCCTCTAATCGACAGAATCATTCCACATGCATGCTCAGTGTTGTCCTCAGCCTCGGAAATGGTCAGTATTTTAATACAACCAGAGTGCGGACAAAATTTGACTCACCCGCGTATATAGAGAAAGTGGATTTACGTCATTGGTGGCTGGGACGTTTGGAAAGAAATCGGAAGTGACTGATAATGAGTTTGGGGTTTATTCTGGTGGTCATGAAGTGTTCCAAAATTATGGTGATTATTGTACAACTTATTGAATAATCAATGAACTGTATGTTTAAAATGTGTGGATTATATGGTATATAAATTAGATCTTGATAAAGCCGTTTTATGTATGTAAGTATGTATGTATGATATAATATATATATATATATTATTGTTAAGTGCTGTCGAGTTGATTCCAACCCACAGTGACCCTGTATAGGGTTTCCGAGGAGCAGCTGATGAGCTTGAACCACCGACCTTGAAGTTCAAATGGCTTTGCAGTCTGGCACATTAACACACAGTGCCACAGCAGGGCTCTCTCTCTCTGGATAGATGGATAGATAGATAGATAGATAGATAGATAGATAGATAGATAGGTAGATAGATAGGAGTCCTCATGTGACACTGTAGGATAAAGCACTAGAACGCAAAGTCTGTTTATACCACAAGTTCAGTGGTTCAAAATCACCAGCAGCTCTTTGGAAACCATATACAGGGTCGCTATGAGTTGGAACGGACTCATATACTGGCATATATGACATATGACAGGCATGTACATATGAAATAGGCAGCATCGTCACGCTTATTTCCCAGTTTCTGCAGAAAATGGAAAAAAGTTAACAAGTGGTTGAAAGAAACCTAACTTATTGTTAAAAGAGCCTAAAAGTCATGAAAGGATGTTTCAAAGGTGAAATCAAAGTGGTTTCGGAAGATCTTTCACATTCTATCATAGAAAAATACACATACACCAACGTCCTGAAACAAGATTATAGCTGCTCTGCCTTCACATGCCAAAAGCGCAAAAGGCCAACCCTTAGCATTTTCATCCATTAAATGCTTTTGCCAGATATTATCTATTCATAGTTAGATCCTTTTTGTCGAAATTTGAATGTTAGCACAAAGCATGTACGTATGATACGCATACATTAATGACTACAATGCTTTTATACCATCAGCTCTGACCTTGAAATGTTAATCAAATTTCTTTTAAAAAGCAGGAAATATCTGAGAACTTCTACTTTATTTTATGTCCTTGTTCAACACAGATGCTAGAAAGATGTTACTCAACAGAAAAAGTGGGTGTTCCTGACTGATGGGAACTCTGAGGTGCAGAGAGGATGCTGGAACTGAAATAGGAGGTAGACTGACAGAGGGAATAAAATGTGCAGAACCAGTCCTCCTGAGTGGTATCATACAGATCTCGCGACCTTATAGCTGAAATTAGGTATAAGTTTTATGTAATAAAATGTAAATTTGAGGTCTTGAAATTTTGTTTAATTCTGACTTAGAATTGGCTACAAAAATGGCTTCAAATGTAACAACAAACTGTGAGGATGGCAAATGAGCAGGCAGTATGGCATTATTTGTTTTAGTTGTGCACAAAGTTGCTATGAGTTGGAACCAATTTGATGGCACTTAACAATATGAGTCGGAACTGACTCCACGGCACATAACAACAACAACAACAACAACAATATGCTACCAGTACTTCTCAAGTCTACCAGGAATTGTTACTCTATCAGCTAATGCGAATTCTGAATATCTGAATTGATCCCTGAGAAAGGAGTTGTTGTTGTTGTTAAGTGCCACCCGCCACCGAGTCGATTCCGACCCATAGTGACCCTGTATAGGGTTTCTGAGGAGCAGCTGGTCAGCTTGAACCACCGACCTTGCAATTCAAACGGCTTTGCAGTCTGGCGCATTAGCCTACAGCGCCACACCAAGACTCCTGAGAAAGGAGTTAGGTATCTCTAAATAGATGTAAGTGGGAAGAAAAAGGGAAGAATAGCTGTGAAAGCTATAGCGTGATATTCTACTAATGGGGATATTATCTCAGCATTTTTGACATTGCCCACCACGGCAAGTTGTTACATAGTCTCAATAATGGTAAACTGCTCTATTTTAATGGTGCAGATAAATTGTAGAGACAATCAAGAGAAGTTAGTAAAACATGGGTTCTTTGAGTCATGGTAGGATTCTCTGGAATAAAGTTCTTCCAAGGTGATGTGGTGCCTCAGGATAAGCACTAGACCTCAAGGTTGGTTTGAACTGCAAGATGGGTGATTCAAACTCACTAGCCGCTCCTCAGAAACCTCATCCAGGGTTGCTATGAATTGGAACCGACTCCACAGCACATAAGAGACCCCTTCAGTCTACTCTGTTTCATTGGTCAAAACCAATGAAATATGACCCCAGCTAGATGTAAGGACTACCAATATACCAAAGAAGAGAACATGAATAGTCATAAGCACTGTCTATGGAGGTTCAAGCTCACCAGGAACTCCTTGGAAACCCTATACAGGGTTGCACTGGGTCAGCACTGACTAGACCACACTTAAAAACATCTATGGAGTGGCCCATCCCTCCTAATGACACCAACAGGCTGACAAACAAAGCCTACAAATTGCTGCTACACTTGTTAAGGTACTTACACTGATGAATGATCACATCAGTGAAAAGACAAGCCTGCAGTACCTCAAGTGCTCTCAAACATGCTTGCTTGCATTTATACATTTATCTAAAAAAACAAATTCTTCTACCTTTTTTTTCCCCTCTGTTGAATTCTACCCAGTTTCTCCTTTAAGGGTCCCTGGTCATGCCCCAGAGAGTCCTATGGTCCTACCTGGGTGACTGTCCCAAGACAAACTGTTTTTCTTACAGGTATGTGCTTACAGGTATATTATGCTTCTGTGATCTAAAGTATGCAAAGAAACATGTGGTTATTTTCCAATATATCCTATGATCTCAGCTGGTGTAAAGTGTACAAATTGATCATATTTTTTCCTATACATTGACTGAAAACCTCAAGGTCAGCAGTGTAAACCCATCAGCTTCTCTGCTGGATGTTGTTGTTATGTGCCGTGGAGTTGGTTCCAACCCATAGTGACCCTGTACAGGGTTTCCGAGGCTGTAAATCTTTATTGGAGCAGAAAGCCTCATCTTTCTCCTGTGGAACAGCTGGTAGTTTCGAACTGCTGACGTTAAGGTTTGCAGCCCAATTCGTAATCACTACGCTACCAGAGAGCTTCTTAATACATATACATATGCTTAGAACATAGTTGCTACTCAGTAAATGTTACATAGGACCACTTTAAGACTAAGATGGAAGCATTGTTTCACTCAGTAGGCATGACATCTATTTCAACACATGACACAACTATAGAAGAGGTCCAGAGTGATTACTAAATGAAGGATTCAAAGTCCATCATACAGGAAAAATTTAGAAGGCCTTCATCTCGTTGCTTTTGAGTCCCCAATGACTAGCACATACATGTTTGGCAAAATAATTGTGCTGGAACATTTCTCCAGAGAAGAATGTATAGTTCTTGAAGAAGAGAAAATGAGAATGAAAGAATGTCAGTGCTGGAAAGAATTTTACAATTTATCTAGTTTAGAAATCCACTATTTTGGTTTTTAAGTTTTTAAAAGGCTAATAATTACTATCTATATCATTACAGAAAAAAGTTTTCAGATCCTTTTATCCAGTTCAGCATCCTGTTACTATTATAAAGTGGCATAGTAACTTGGTTAAAGTCAGTTACTCAGTAAATTATAAGGAAAGCCTGGAAGAAAAGCATTAGCTTTGTGACTTTGGGGAAAGTTACTTAGCCTTGGTTTTTAGCCTCTGATGTCTTAATTATAAAATCCTTTAAAAAGATGTGAGTTATTTAACTAGAGTGATGTTTGCTTTCTCTTCTTAGCCAGAGTCATGCTAGTCACACTTTTAGGCAATCAACTGGGCTGGATGACATTAATACCAGTTGTCAACGTTTCCCACATTAGAGTTCAGAGGTTTACATCCCCCGTCCCAAAATTCCATGTGTCAAAGCAGAACCAGGCTTTAGTAGGGTTTTCGATAGCAGAGTTTTGGGAAGTTAATCACCAGGACTTTGTTCCGACCAGGTGGACTCAAAAACGTTTTATTTTGAGGTTAGCAGCCGTCAGGCGTGTTAACGATTTGCAACATTCAAGGGCTCCTCCCGAAAATAACAAGGATCGAAATCTGGCGGACAGATTCAGCTGGAGAAGGGAAATCCGGGACAGAGTAACAACAGAGATCAAGAAACAAAGGGCTTGAAGCTGAAAGCAAGAGAGCAAGGGGAGGGTCCGAAGAGACATACTCCATATTCGGAGAGGAATTTATTAACTTCAGATTTGGGGTAAAGAGGACAGAAATTTGGGCTGTCATATTCCTACAACAGGAGATGAAAGTACTTGGACTGGCCAAACAGGAAGCCTTGAGAAATGGCAATAAACGCACAACGTTGCTTACCTGCTTCCTAAATCCACGGTGACAGCTCGAGGCCCCGTTTCACCCCATAATGCTCGTACTTGCAATGGGGTAAGTACCCGAGACCGTCCTGGCAGACCGAGAGGACCACTGCCCAAGGGTCGGGGCCGGAGCCCGAGGCATGAGCAGCACCGTCTGCAGGCCGCCATGATACGCAAAACGCGATCAGCCCGGGCTACGTTCCGATTGGCTGCCCCAGTAGCTCTGGGGGTGGAGTCTGGTCTAGTTTCATTTCCGTGGTTCTTAGGAGAACGCGAGGAAGTGGATATCGTCGACCTTTCTACGAAGACTAGAAAGGTTCAAACCTTTTCGAACGCGATTGTGGTGTAACCTGTCTTTCCGCTTACCCTTTAAATCTCCTCTAAAAAACCCCAAACGCAAACCAACTGCCATGGAATTGATTCATACTTGTAATGACTCCTACGGTTACCGAGGCTGTAAATCTTCACAGCCGGAGCGACTGTCCGGAGCGACTGTGAAGGGTTTGAACAGTCGAATTTGTGTTAGTTGTTATTGTTGTTGAGTATCGCGGAGTCGGTTCCGACTCATAGTGAACCTGTACAGGGATTTGTTACTGTTGTTGTTAAGCGCCTTGGAGTCGATTCCGACCTATAGCGACCCTGTATGGGGTTTCCGCGGGGCCACTGGTGAGCTTGAGCCGCCAACCTTGCAGTTCAAATGGCTTTGCAGTCTAGCGCATTAACCCACAGCGCCACACCACGACTCCAGCTTTATGAGGCTGTAAATCTTTACGGGAGCAGAAAGCCTCATCTTTCTCCCGCGGAATAGCTGGTAGTTTCGAACTGCCGACTTTGAGGTTAGCAGCCCGATTCTTAACCACTACGTTACCAGTCCTGTGCTTATACAGCGTCACCAAGTATCCGCCACTGAAAAACCAGCAGAAAACTAATGTTTCTTTGCTATCTGGTTTAAAAGGAAGGCCTAGAATAGCATGTTTATTAAGTAGGACAAATATAGTAAAAATATAAGTCGTAGAACACCAAATGATTACTTGGTTTTTGTGAGCAGAAAACTGTCGTGGTGGGACACGATTTTTATAAATTTTACATAATAAATATATCTGTTATGCTTGAGCCCCCTGTTGCTGCCACTGCTGGGGGTCAATCTCCTTGGGGTCTTTCTTTTTTTTTTTTGCGCTGACCCTCTACCAAGCATGGTGTGCTTTTCTAGAGACTGGTCCTTCCTGTCTTTAACACAAAGTATGAGGTCCTTCCTGGCAACATATTCAAAGGAGCATAATGACTGTACTTCTTCCTACATAGATTGTTTGTTCCTGCAGCGGTTCACTAGTCAGTCTCACATCCTCCCTGCTCGCCCTCTCATCCCAGCAAACACTCCATCCACCTCTCTAACCTTTCCTCTGAAGTTCAGGGTGTTAGAATTTTCATCTGTGTCTAAGTTTTTTTCTCTGGTATCTTTGTTGTAGAGGATCCATGGAGTGTGCCTTTCTAGTCCGCAATCTTACTGGAGATATCTCCATCCATGTTCTTTTGATGCTTTCTGCATCATTTAATGTATTGCCCATGGAGTGCTTCAATATTTTGACTAAAGACTTGAATTTTTGTCTTCAGTTCTGTCAGCTTGAGAAATGCTGAGGATATTCTTCCCTTTTGGTTTTCTAACTTCAGATCTTGGCACATTTCACGTGACTTTGTCTTCTTGAAATGATCTTCAGAATTTTCTGTTTAGCTCTTGTACCTCCTCATTTCTTCCATTTGCTTTAGCATCTCTACACTGGAGAGCAAGTTTCAGTGTCTCTTCTGACATCCATTTTGACCTTTTCCTTCTTTCCAGTCTTCTTAATGATTTTTTGCTTTTTTCATGTATCATGTTCTTGATGTCATCCCACAGCTCTTCTGGCCTTAAAGTCTCCTGGGCGAGCACCTTGCTTGCTCTTGTAGTAATCATTCGCACTGCCTTTATTGGTTTGTATTTTTCCTGTTATGTCTTTTATTGAAAACACCATGGAAATTTACTACCTCAGAAGATTCTGGATGTGGTTAAGGATTTCACCTATGGTTTTATCTAATGAAGAGGCTCCACAGGAAGCCTCCTTCACTCGTCACACTGTAGCCTCATTTTAGGTATTCCAATCAGTTATAGGCAAAAGACGGATTTACAAGCTTTCTATGGTGCTATTTCTGGCTATTCCTTTCTCTCCCCCTCCAGTGTCTATTTTATAATCTTATTCCAGGGAAACCAAGATTCAAAAGACAGCCAAGCGTCTTAACATTATTTCCTCCCTTTTGCCCATTACAACCATGTTTCAATCCCTGTATACCAGAGCCCTGTTGTTTCAAGTTTGTTTATACATCATTATTTACTTCTGCCCCTTTAGCCCATGCAAACCTGCCTGTTTTCCCATTCACCTTGTTCTTCCATTCCCCTCTCCCTTCTTGTGTATTGCCCCCTTCCCTGTCCTGTGTCTGTTCCCTACCCTGTGCTCCACTTTCCCTCCTTCTCCTAACCCCACCTCCACATCCCAGTAACCAGCAAAGACTCTCCCCGCCCCTTTAGTATGGATTATTTTTCTTAGTCTTTTACAGTAGTGGTCCTATGCAGTATTTCTCCTTTTTGTGATTGACTAATTTCACTAAACATAATGTCCTCAAGATTCCTCCATGTTATGTGATAGCTTACAGCTTCCTTGTTGTTCTTCAAGGTAGCATAATATTCCATTGTGTGTATATACCAAAGTTTGTTTATCCATTCTTCTGTTGATGGGCACTTAGGCTGTCTCCCTCTTTTTGCTAGTGTAAATAGTGTAAATAGTGTTGCTATGAACATTGGTGTGCATATATGTAGTTATGTAATGGCTCATATTTCTTGTGGGTAAATACAAAATAGAGGAATTGCTGGATCCTAAAGTATTTCTGTTTTCAACCTTCTGAGGAAGCACCATATTGCTTTCCAGAGAGGTTGGACCATTTTGCAATCCCACCAGCAATGCAGGAGCATCCCAGTCTCTCCACATCCTTGTCACCATTTATTGTCCTCTACTTTTTTGAT
>NW_006408632.1:1570111-1572042 GCF_000296735.1 Chrysochloris asiatica
TCACCCATACCTAATTTAGATCATTTAGAAGATGATATTTTGCATCTAGAGTTGGTGCTAGGATGTGTTGAAAGTTTGGGGTGAGTGTATTTTACATGCATGAATGACATGAGTTTTGAGGGGGCAGAGGATGGAATGTTATGTTATTAATATTAAATGATGTTGCTGTGGAGTAAAGATTTTAACTTTACCGTAAGTAATTTGATTTTTGAATCCCTGGGTGGTGTAAATGGTTAACACATTTTTATGCTAATTGAAAGGTTGAAGGTTAGAGTCCCCAAGACACCTTAGAAGAAACGCCCATTGGTTGATCTACTTCTGGAAATCCAGCCAATGAAAATCCTTTGGAGCACAGTTGTACTTTGTTGTACCTGGGTTGTCATGACTTGGAGTTGACTTCAGAGCAATGGGTGAGTTGATCTTTTTCATTGGTTCTTGAGAGATAACTTTAAATCCTTGGAGTTCCCGGAGTAATTGAGGTGCCCTTGTTATCTAGGCCTCCATATTACACATGCGAGTTTCTCTCAATGAGGTTACTCAAGTAGGGGCTGACTAGCTAGGGGTTGGGGGACAGTCATGATTAAATCAATCAGACCTATCTAATGAGATCCCAAGAAAAGCTCTGGACGTGGAAGCTCCACGGTGATAGACATTGATGCACAAGGGAGGGAAGTACATCTTTTGGGACATTTGGAAGCCCTGTGCTGGGAATCCTCCCTGGACCTCACCCTATGTGTCTTGACTTGTATCATTTTTGCTATACAGGTAATCCCTGATTTACAGCAGGCTTTTATTCCAATGACTGTGTCTTAAGTTAGTTCTGACGTAAAGTGATATATGATAAACACTAGACTGGTAACTGTAAAGTCAGCAGTTCAAACCCACCCACCACTCTCAGAAACCCTTTACAGGGTTGTTATGAGTTAGAGCTTACTTGATGGCACACACACACACACACACACATGCACACATACACACAAGGGTGAGCCAAAATTTATTTTCACTCTGACTATATAATTTACTTAAACTCACTTTTAGAGAAAAAAAACAACACATTGTTTTTCAACATAATCTCCTTGCTTTTCAATACACTTTATCTATCTTTCAACAAGCTTTTATGTTTTCTTATTAAAAATGGTTTAGACTCCAAGTGAAGTTTTTGCAGTGTCAACAGTGTGGGCAGAAATGTGTGGATGTACATTGTCATACAAAATCACAACACTGGGATAGCAGTCCCCTGCATTTAAATTTTATCTGAAGTTTAGATTTCAACTCTTTAGTGCGCATCTCACTGTAAGGAGCACTGTTGATTATTGAACTGTTTTCCTGATACAGTTCCAATGCTGACCCTTGAGAATCCCAGAAAACTTTAAGCATCAATTTTTTAGCTGATGATTGACTTGTGAACTTTTTTCTGTTCGACAATTGAGGATGTTCCATTCCATATTCTGCCATTTACTCACAGGCTCATAGTGATGGATTGATGTCTCGTAGTCAATAATGATTTTTTTTAAAAGAAACTTCTACCATCTTTCGAGTATTGGTCCAAATTTTGTTTGCAGGTATCCAAATGCTTTTGTTTATGTTTTTCTACGAGTTGTTTTGGTGCCCATGTTGTACAAACTTTTCGAAACTCAAGTCTGTCATAGATTATTTCATAGAACTATGGAAGCATGGCTGATTTGCAAATGATTTGCCACATAAGCCACTGCCACTCATCTACTCAACAGGATCATTTCACGTGCAGCTCAGTGTTAGCTGTTGTGGAATGGACGGACGTTTTAATGTAACTGGAGTGCAGATAATTTTTGACTTGCCTCATTTGTATATGCATGTGCATTTTAGTTTTAATTATTATTGCCTTTTGTTATCATCAGTATCTTTAAAAATCTAACCTTTATTTGTCTTAAGGGGTTGGAAACAGGTATAAA
>NW_006408632.1:1572142-1578009 GCF_000296735.1 Chrysochloris asiatica
CACACACACACATGCACACATACACACAAGGGTGAGCCAAAATTTATTTTCACTCTGACTATATAATTTACTTAAACTCACTTTTAGAGAAAAAAAACAACACATTGTTTTTCAACATAATCTCCTTGCTTTTCAATACACTTTATCTATCTTTCAACAAGCTTTTATGTTTTCTTATTAAAAATGGTTTAGACTCCAAGTGAAGTTTTTGCAGTGTCAACAGTGTGGGCAGAAATGTGTGGATGTACATTGTCATACAAAATCACAACACTGGGATAGCAGTCCCCTGCATTTAAATTTTATCTGAAGTTTAGATTTCAACTCTTTAGTGCGCATCTCACTGTAAGGAGCACTGTTGATTATTGAACTGTTTTCCTGATACAGTTCCAATGCTGACCCTTGAGAATCCCAGAAAACTTTAAGCATCAATTTTTTAGCTGATGATTGACTTGTGAACTTTTTTCTGTTCGACAATTGAGGATGTTCCATTCCATATTCTGCCATTTACTCACAGGCTCATAGTGATGGATTGATGTCTCGTAGTCAATAATGATTTTTTTTAAAAGAAACTTCTACCATCTTTCGAGTATTGGTCCAAATTTTGTTTGCAGGTATCCAAATGCTTTTGTTTATGTTTTTCTACGAGTTGTTTTGGTGCCCATGTTGTACAAACTTTTCGAAACTCAAGTCTGTCATAGATTATTTCATAGAACTATGGAAGCATGGCTGATTTGCAAATGATTTGCCACATAAGCCACTGCCACTCATCTACTCAACAGGATCATTTCACGTGCAGCTCAGTGTTAGCTGTTGTGGAATGGACGGACGTTTTAATGTAACTGGAGTGCAGATAATTTTTGACTTGCCTCATTTGTATATGCATGTGCATTTTAGTTTTAATTATTATTGCCTTTTGTTATCATCAGTATCTTTAAAAATCTAACCTTTATTTGTCTTAAGGGGTTGGAAACAGGTATAAAATTACAGATATATTTTAGTACATCCATACATTCATTCACAAAAAAATACAAATCATAAAAATTTACTCTAATGATGAAGAAGTATTGGTTAGCTGTGGTAATAACTCCACTTGTGGAAGGTTCTGGATCATCTGGATTATCTCTGGGGAGGAGATGGTGTTTTAAGTGAGAAAATTAGTGAGAGTTGTCTGTATGGTTCTTTGCTTTTTCTTCATATATTTCATGGTAACATTTCACTGCAAAATTAGTAGATATTATTGGGTTATGTATGTTACATTAATGAGACAGGACAAAATCTGTTGCATTAGGTTGTATCTTGAGTCAATCTCTTTTGAAATATAAAAGATATTAAACAAGTAAGCATAAATGGAGGAACCTGACTACTGTGAAAAAAGAAGAGGTGGGAGTGGAGCTCACCCATTGGAACCAGAGTTCCTGAACTGAGACCCTCCTAGACCCAGGAAAACATTGTTGTTAAGGCATGGAGCTCTTCAAGAGATGTTGAGCCCACAGATGCAAAAGGAGACAAGGACTCTCCCCCAGAGCTGACAGAGAAAAGTCTTCCCCTAGCACTGGCACCTAAATCCAGCCTTCTAGCCATCTAAACTGTGAGAGAATAAACTTCTGTTGGTGAGTCCATCCACTTGTCTGTTATAGTCACAGTAGATACATCAGGCAGCATTCTTGCATATCGATGATCTATTCCAAAATATTGTCTTGATCAAATGCTTGGAGTGTGTTAACTTAACTCAGCAATATTTTCCATCTCTCTTCCATGAATTTTTCCATAACTTCCTTCTAACAAGACACACTGAAAATACTGTAATTCTTCCAGAGATTGGAAGAATAGATAGATATCTCTATCTCTATCTACCCCAGCTATTGCCTGAGCAAAAGTAGTTTACAGGTAGTATGCCTTGAGTGTGGTGAGTGCACCTTGATCCAGAGGCTGAATCACAGCTGTTGTCTTAGAAGGTCGATACACCACTTTCATAATTGTGATTTAGATCATCTTTCTAAGGAGGTTGTTGTGGGGCATAATCAAGCAACTGCAGCTGTTGGGCGCATGAACAATTCAATTATCATATGTCATTAGAGTTGAGCATTGCCCAATTTTCTATCTGTCTGACTCCCAACACCAACACTGACTTCACTGTAGACCAGGCCTGCCTGCCATATGGTAGTACTTTTGGACAATAAATCATAACATTGAATGTCTGAAAGTGAACATCTGAGAATGATAACATTAGCAAATTACATGCTGTAACATTGTATGTAGTACATATTACTAATGATAAGATACACCAAAAAAAAAAAAAAAAAAAGAAAAGCAAAAAGTTAGGTGATTTAAAATGTAGTTCATTATAAATCAGATGCATTATAAATCAAGAACTACTTGTAAAGAAGCTCTAGTATTAAGTATAGCTTATTTATTAGGTATAGTTTATTTTTGTGTATGAGCTCTGTGAGTCAGTGTAGTGAGTTATCAAACCCAAGCAGTGTGGGAACCAGCTGGACGGAAGTATGGGGGTCAGATGTTTGAAGTCTTGGGCCTGTTTGGTAGTCTGGAAGGCTGCCCTTTAACTTATGAACTCTAATCTAGCTGAGTGGCTAGGGGCAGAGGAAGAAGTGCTGCCTGGGAACTTGGTGTCATAATTGAATAGAGAATTGAAAAGTGGAAATATTTATGTTGAATGGTATCCTCCCAGTTTATATCAGAAAAATTGATTTAATATAGTCTTGGTTGGTTAGTTATGTGCCATGGAGTCGGTTCCAACCCATAGCCACCCTGTACAGGGTTTCCGAGGCTGTAAATCTTTACGGGAGCAGAAAGCCTCATCTTTCTCACGCAGAACAGCTGGTAATTTTGAATTGCTAACCTTGCAGTATATCCTTGTTGTTGTTGTTAAGTGCCGTCGAGTCGATTCCAACCCATAGCAACCCTGTATAGGGTTTCCAAGGAGCAGCTGGTGAGCTTGAACCACCGACCTTGCAGTTCAAACGACTTTGCAGTCTGACACATTAGCCCACAGCGCCACACCAGGACTCCCAATATAACCTTAGAGTTCGCACAAGTTTTATGTTGAAGTCCTAACTCTGGTACCTGTGTATGTGACCTTGTTTTGAAATAGCATCTTTGGTTATGTTACAGTTAAATTAACATGAGGCCGTACTGAGAACTGTGAGTCCTAATCCAATCAGACTGTTGTTGCTGTTGTTAAATGCCACTGAGTTGGTTCTGACCCATACCGACCCTGTATAGGGTTTCCAAGGAGTGGCTGGTGAGCTTGAACTGCTGACCTTGCAGTTCAAACCAATTTTGCAGTCCAGTGCATTAACCCACAGCACCACACCAAGAATGATACCCTATAAAATAGGAGAAGAGGCATAGAGAAACGATGGTTGTATGAACTACAAATACAAAATGATGGAGGTCTAAACTGTGGTATTGGAGGTTGTTTGGAGAAAAGTAGACAGATTCCAGAGATGTTTGGGAGGTAGATTTGGTAAGATTTGGTGGCAGAGAAGTAATATGGAAATATGGAAAGGCATAGGCAATTGTACCTCCCTTAAAGATGTGTGAGGAATGGCAGGTTTGAGGGAAAAATTTCAGATTTGTTTATAATGATTTTGTTTAAAGGTTTTCTCCTCCCTTAGGAGGTCAGGGAAAGTAAATGTCTTTGTCTGTTGTATTTTCAACACCTAATATATGTTATTGTTGTCCATGATTGAGTCAATTCCAACTCATAGTGACCTTATAGGATAGAATAGAATGGCCTTTTAAGGTTCTCTAGGCTGTAATCTTTATGGGAGCAAATTGCTAAGTCTTTTCTCCCATGGAAAAACTGTTGGTGCATTTGAACCACTTATCTTTCAGTTAGCACCAAGTACATGGAAGGTGCTAAGTTTTGAAAAAAGAATAAATAGATGAATGAATGAAAAATTAATTAAGCACTGTTTACAGATAAGAAACATCAATATGGACTAGATAGATGGTTTATCAATGGGGACATTACTGGATTTTGGGCAGAACAATTCTGTTTGCTGGGTGGTTGAATGCATTGCACTCTGGCTAACATTCTTGCTCCTTGACTGCTAAATGCCAGTAACACCCTCAAACCATTTATCACCTAACCCATTTCTCCTCCCTTTATTGTTGTTGTTGTTAAGTGCCATCGAGTTGATTCTAACCAATAGTGACCCTGTATAGAGTTTCTGAGGAGCAGCTTTGCAGTTCCAATGGCTTTGCAGTCTGGCACATTAACCTACAGCACCACACCAGGACTCCTTCCTTTATCATTAGGACACAGTAAAGGTTTCTTGTGGGACTTTGAAAGGTATTTAGAATTTGTATATGGGATGGATGAAAAGGGAGAGCTCGTAGGATAGAAATGATAAAAGATGCTGTTATTGTTAAGTACTGCCGAGTTCGTTTTGACTCGTCGTGACTCTGTATAGGGGTTCCAAGGAGCAGCTGTTGAGTTTGAACCACTGACCTTGAGGTTGAGTGCTTGTTGACTACTCCTGTTCATATGACTTAAGGAGAAAGTGGCTTTTTAAAGTAACATTTTTTTCTTCTGTCAAATCTTCTCATGAGGCCTGTTTCTTCTCATATGTATTGTTAGGTGCTACGGAGTCAATTTAAACTCATCGTAACGTCGTGTGATACAGTAGAAATCTCCCCATAGGGGTTTCTGGGCTGGGGTCTTTACAGGAGCACATTGACAGGTCTTTCCTCTACAGAATTACTGGATAGGTTTAAACTGACAGCTTTAGGTTAGCAGCCAACTACTTAACTATCCCTCTAACAGAGCTCCTTAGTTTAAGGATGGATGTGGAGGGGCTCAGTAGTGTGACTTGACCTACTAAAGATGGGCTTGATTTTGGGGCTACAGGAGTATGGCACTCTATAAGGAATACCATGACTATAGGTCCTGTTGTGATACTGTAGGATAAGCACCGGATTGCTAACCACAAGGTCAATGGTTCAAACCCACCAGCTGCTCCTTGGAAATAATACAGGATCATTATGAGTTGGAACTGACTCATTGGCACTTAACAGCAACAGGTGCTTGTTTAGAATGCAGAGTTCACGCTTTTGAAGAGTAGGAGATAAGGATTAAATGGGCAGAGTGGAGTCAAAGAGTGGGACATTGAATTTTTTTGAGCAATGAGATAATTTAGATAAAACTTGTTATGCCTGTGGGTCATAAAATAATACATATTTAGTAAAATACTTGGGTAAGCACTATGGATCCCCAAATGGAGAGCTGCATTGGCATAATTGAGGAATATCTATCTATCTATCTTATCTTATCTATATAGAGTCTCAATGTAGCACTATAGGATAAGCATTGGACTGGTCAGAGTGGTTTGTAGTGGTAACCAGGTACCAACTAATTCAGATATCAGAGTAAATAAGGCCATGGTTCATGTAGGCTATTAGATTTGTTTCTTCTTTGAGTCTTTGGTTTCCTTGTTTCTCTTTTGCTCCAGATGAGTAGAGGCCAATAGTTGATATATTAGATGTCTGCTCACAAGCTTTTGAGACCCTAAAATGCTACTCACCAAATAAGGATGTAGAGCATAGAGTTTATGAACTATGTTATGCCAGTTGACCAAGTTGTCCCACAAGACTATGGTCCTAAGCTTTCATATCCATTGAGGCCTTCCCATGAAGTATTTATATCTAAGAAGTATTTGAATAAGTATTGTAAAAGAATACAACCTTGTTGCACACCTTTCTTAAATTTTAAAGCCATTCAGTGTTCCCATGTTCTGTTCGGACAACTGCCTCTTGGTTCAGATACAGATTCCTCATGAGCACAATTAAGTGTTCTGGAATACTCATACTTCACAATGTTGTCCATAGCTTGTCATGATCCA
>NW_006408632.1:1580069-1582174 GCF_000296735.1 Chrysochloris asiatica
ACAAATGCCTTCCTGTACGCATATATGGAGTCCTCATGTGGCACTGTGGGACAATGCCCTGGACCATAAGGTTCAAATTAAATGAGCCATTCCTTGGAAACTCTACAGGGTCGCTATGAGTCAGAACCAACTTGATAGCACTTAACAACAACAACAACATACACATATATGCATGCATATTGTTAAGAATAGTATAAGGTTGGTGTCTGACCTCCTCTGACTTCAGAAGGGATAGGAGAATCAAACTCAACTTCAGCCCTTTGCCGATTCCTATGAGGCAGAGGTCAGATATGCTTTTATCTTCCAACCTTCTTTACCAATTCTGATTCAACCATCCCGACCATAGTACTCTCAACTTCTTTGCTGTGTTCCATATTTCAGTTTAGTGACTACACAGAGCTCACAGACCATTTGATTATGGGGTTTATTAGGGAAGTTGTTGTTGTTAAGTGTCGTTGAGTCAGTTCTGACCCATAGCAACCATGTATAGGGTTTCCTAGGAGTGACTGGTGAACTTGAACTGCCAAGCTTGGGATTCAAACTGACTTTGCAGTCCAGAGCATTAACCTACATCGACACACCAGGACTCCTGTTAGGGAAGTTGTTGTTATTGTTATGTGCCGTGGAATCCGTTCCGACTCATATAGACCCTCTACAGGGTTTTCCGAGGCTGTAAATCTTTATAGGAACAGAAAGCCTCATCTTTCTTACGTGGAACAGCTGGTAGTTTTGAACTGCTGACCATGAGATTAGCAGCCTAATTCGGAACCACTATGCTACCAGAGTTCCTGTTAGGGAAGTTAGCAGGTTACAATTCAGGATTAAAACTACTCAGGATTCAGTCCACCCAGTCAAGAGATGTTCTTCTCAGCCATTCCTGGTGGCATGCCTTTTACTGGTTCTTGTCCTTTCAGTCATGTGGCATGTTGGACTCCACCCTGCTTGGGCGATATTACAAAGCTCTTTTAGGGCTGCTGATAAATGCCTGAAAGGTCACTCCATTCAACCATAAGCATCAACCCAAAGGCACTCAACTCTAGCTCTGTGGATTGGCAAATTTAGTCGCTCGGATTAAGTACCTGGAGGAAACCCACTTCACAAGTGAGCCTTCTGCTCAAAAACATTTCACTTTCGTGCTCTTTGGGCCACTTTGTCTTTTGCTCTGGGTCTTAGTTCTGCTGTTGGGTGCTTCTCTGTCGTGCCTCTGGTGTCACAGCTCTGTCACTTGGATTGAAGCAGTTTAGTATGCAGGAATCTCAGAGGCTAAAGGAAATTCTGCATTCCTGGTTCTTCTATCTTTATTCAATTTCCTATTCTTGCTTCTGATGTGGTTCATTTATACTCAGTGGGATGGTAAATTCGACCAGTCCCCATGTTAGTGTTTCATATTTCTTATTTGCATGGTCTCACTCAGTCATTGAAGTCCTGGTGTGATGCTGTAAGCTAAGCACTGTACTGCTAATCTCAAGATTGATGGTTCCTACCTACCAAACTGCTCCTTGAAAACCCTACACAGATTGCTATGAGTCAGAACTGACTAGAAAGCACTTAACAACAACAACAACAGTCCAGTCATTTGGTAGAAGTTACAATGACTTTGGCTAGTAGAGCCATATCAAGTAATTCACTGCACCATATGCATCTACTCATGTAAGCACACACATATTTTTGGTTGTTATTGCTGTTGTTGCAAAATTATAAATGTTATAACATTTACCAAAAACGTCCATTATTCTGTTTTCTTCTTAATGTCATCATTAATCTTGGTTAAGTTGTGCACACATCACAAACATTTGGTATTTCCTTTTCCATCACTAAAAATAGCTAGTGTTTGTTATATAGAAAGGGATTCCGTTTCCCTTGTTCGCCCATCCTTGCTTAACACCAACGAATGCTGGTGCTTGTATGGATACCTACCTACTCTTGTCTTTATAAAAGTGCAATCATACAATATTTGTCTTTTGAGATTGACTTATTTCACTCAGCATAATATCCTCTAGATTTATCCACTTATATTTTGAGAACTCATCATTATTCTATATAGCTGAGTAGTATTCCACTGTACATATGTATTACATTTTGCCTATTCATTCATCTATTGATGA
>NW_006408632.1:1582579-1584093 GCF_000296735.1 Chrysochloris asiatica
AGTTAAGGTTAGGACTATGGCTAGGTCTAGTCAAAGCCTAGGACTTTAGTTAGTTTTAGAGATGTAGTTAGGTTAATGTTAGGGGTAGCGGTTGAGACAGGGCTAGAAATAAGTCTTGGTCTAGTTTTAGGGCTACAGCTAAATTTATTTATTTATTTCTTAAAATCTACTTGATTTCTCCTTTATTTGGAAGTTCTGTAACTACATGATTCCCGTTTTTACTTTGTTGTAACTGTAAACTAGTATCTATTGTTCCCTATTTTCAGTGTTCTATATTTGTTTAAGGAGCTCGGGTAGCATAGTGGTTACGAGTTGGATTGCTAACCTCAAAGTTAGCAGTTTGAGACTACCAGTGGTTCCATGGGAGAAAGAGGAGGCTTTCTGCTCCCATAAAGATTCACAGTCTTGGAAACCCTATACAGTGTCGCTATGAGTCACCACCACCATCAGATTTGTTTTAGAGTCCTGGTGTGGTGCTGTAGGATTAGCATTGAACTGCAAGTCTGACAGTTCACACTCACTAGTCACTCCTTGGAAACCCTATACAGAGTCGCTATGAGTCAGAACTGACTTCACAACACTTAACAACAATAACAGATTTGTTTTACTCGAATAATTTTAAATCTGGGTTGAATTCTGGGTGATATTGACATGTATATAAGTCTCAGGTTGTTGTATGCTGTTGTTGGTTCTCTTTCCAAAGAACTCTCTGTAGTATTATTATTATTATTTTTTTTGGTAACGTTGGTCTGGTTTTTGTAAATTCTTTTAATTTCTGCTTATCAGGAAATGTTCTAATTTTGCTGTTGTATTTGAGGGACAGCTTTGATGATTCTTGGTTCATAATTTTCTCCTTTCATAGTTTTGTGAATGTCATCACATTGCCTTCTTGCCAGCATGGTTTCCATTGAGAAATCAGAGTTTAGTCTTATTAGTTCTCCTTTGTACGTAACTTTTCATTTTTCCCAATCAACTCTCAGGAATTTTACCTTGTTTTTGTTTTTGAAAAGCTTGATTATAATATATCTTGGTGATTTTCTTTTGGGGTATATCTTGTTTGTAGTTTGTTTAACTTCTTGATTGACTATCGTCTTGTATTTCATGAAAGTTTTCTTCTAGCAACTCTGGATAGTTTTCTCTATGGGTTTTGTCTCTTCCTATTGTGAAATTCCAATCACACGTAAGTTATTCTTTTTGATAGTGTCCCACATAAATCTTAGGCTTTCTTCAGATTTTCACATTATTTTTTCTGATTGTTCCTCTCAAAGATGAATATTGATACATTCAGCTTTCCATGTATTCAATTTTGCTTTACCCCTTCAGTGTAGTATCTATTTCTGAATAGTAATATTAACATAATAGTAGCATTATCTTGTGGCTTTTTAATGTATTATTGTGAATTATGTGATAGTTTACATGGGAGAACATTAGCTGTATACTCATCTTATCATATATCGTTTCATTGCCATGGTTACAGTCCCCTCCATGCATCATCAACCAACCAAAGGGTACAC
>NW_006408632.1:1600166-1600976 GCF_000296735.1 Chrysochloris asiatica
TTCAATTATCCCTTTAATCATGACATAATGTCCATCTTTATCTATTATGCTGGTTTTTACCTTAAAGTTTATTTTTTCAGAGGTTAGTATTGCCATTCCTGTTTGTTTTTGATTGTAATTAGCTTGGTATATTTTTTTCCATCCTTTGATTTTTGTCTCTGTGTGTGAGATGTGTCTCTTGCATGCAGCGTATTGAAGGATCTTGTTTTCTTTCCATTCTACCACGCTCCATCTCTTAAGTGGTGCATGTAATCCATTTGCATTCAGTGTAATTATCAATTGTTAAGGAGCTCTGGTAGCGTAGTGGTTACGAATCGGGCTGTGAACCGCAAGGTCAGCAGTTCGAAACTAACAGCTGCTCTGTGGGAGAAAGATGAGGCTTTCTGCTCCCGTAAAGATTTACAGCCTCGGAAACTCTGTTCAGGGTTTAACAGCAACAACAAGTACTTAACAACAACAACAACAAGTACTGTGGGGTTGGTTCTGACTCATAGTGACTCTGCACAGGGTTTCAGAGGCTGTAAATCTTTATGGGAGCAGAAAGCCTTATCTTTCTCCCATGGAATGGCTGGTAGTTTTGATCCGCTGACCTTGAAGTTAGCAGCCTGATTCATAACCACTACGTATGGATTAATTGCTGCCATTATTATGATTATTATTTTTTGGTGGTGTTGCTGCTTTCTTTGTTCTATGTGTCTTCCTTTGCTGAGTTCATGCTTTTTGTGTTCTTTCTTGTGAGTTTCCTTATAGTTTTAATGTTTCCATGTTCTTCTTGGATTTTTATTTTCTTGGTATCTTGTGAAGTGTTAA
>NW_006408632.1:1602905-1619244 GCF_000296735.1 Chrysochloris asiatica
AAAAAAAAAAAAAAAAAGTTCAGGGTTGGCTCATGGACTGATAGTATCTGTGTGCATGTGTGGCAGAAGAACCCACCATTGGTGTGGGCAGGGGTTGTCCACTCGCTCAGCACCTCCTCTAGTCAGTGTTTGGAGGTGCACAAACAGTGGGGAGGGGCAATGAACAGATTAAAAAAAAAAAAATAGAAATCAGAACAAAGCAAAACTCACAAAGTGTATTGGTTCCTGAAGCATTTTTTCTGTGGTGTTTCTGCTGCCCCGCTTGGTCTTGCCATTTGGTCTTGCCCAAGTTGTAGGCTCTGGGCCTCCGAGCCCTGCAGATTCAAACGTACCCGAATTCTTATTTCCGCTACAAGTTCCACCAGCTATAAGCCTTCAAACTTTTAAAATAATCATACCTATGTGGTTTCAAGTTTTGGAGCTGTGCCCCGAATCTGCTTTGCCTGGTATTCTGTGGTACTGCTGATGGTGAGCCTCACTGCACCTCTAATCTAGTCCCCATCAAGACCTACCTTCTTCTGGATTATTGATTGTTGTTTTTGTATGCTTTCTAATTTTTCATTTATTTTATCTGTTTGTTCTTATATTATTTTCCTGAATTCTTCCTTGCTTTCATTGATCTTTCTTTCAATTTGTTGAAAGAACTTAAATAACATTCTTTCAAATTCCTTATCAAATAGTTCTGATTCCATTTCTGGTATTGTATTTTCTGACTCTATGTTTTGGTCACTTGTTTGAGGCACCCTGCCTTATTTCTTCATGTAAATGGAAACTGCCTGTTTTCTCCTAGATGTTGTGGTATTGTTATGTTTATATTTAATTGATTGTATGTTGGTGTGTTCATAGTCACTCACTACCTTTCTCTTGGTGGACATGATACAGACTGGAAGGAAGTCTGACCATAGTTCTCAGTTTGCTTTTTGGGAGGTTCACCTGCTTCTGTAAGGACTCCAGGCAGTGGCTACACAGGAGGGGTTTGACTGCTGTGTTGGCAGGACTGGCCACACCCTGGGCACCAGGAAGGCAAGAGAACAAGGGAGGACTGCAACCCCCTGTCTCCTACCTGAAGCCCAGCCCTCTGCCCACAGACAGCTGTATCAGCAGCTGCTTTCAAAAGCTCAAGATGACCGAGTCACTGTGCCCCAGCTGACAGCCCGCCATTTTTATTCTCTCTCACTGCTCCTGTTCAGTTTCCTCCTTCAGTCAGCACTCAGTCCACCTCTTTGTCCTATCTCCTGAAGCTCAGTGTTCCAGGATCACTATCTGTATCTACTTCAGTTGCTCTCCTAGGTGTTGATGCAGAGGGTCTGATCAGTGCGTCTCTCTACTCTGCCATCCTGCCTGATTCTCCCTTGATCTCTTTGAGGACCCTAATTATGTAGGTTAATGCATTGGAGTACAAAGTTGGTTTGAACCACAAGGTCAGTGGTTCAAGCTCACCAGTGCTCCTTGGTAACCCTATACAGGGTCGCTATGAGTTGGACTCAACGGCACTTAACAACAACAACAACAACAATATGTGTCTGCTTGGCTAGACCATAATTTTCAGTGGTTTGGCAGTTATGTGTTGATTCCCCCATGATGTGATTTGATGTGATAAACCAATAAGAGGTTTAAGTGTGGGATGTTGTTGTTGTTGTTAGGTGTCATTGAGTCGGTACCAACCCATAGTGACCTTATGCACAGCAGAGCAAAACACTGCCTGATCCTGGGCCAACCTCACTACTGTTGCCGTACTTGAGTCTATCGATGCTGCCACTTGGCTAATCCTTCTTATTGGTGGTCTTCCTCTGTTTCTCTGACCATCCATCTTGTTGTTTTTGTTGTTGTTATATGCCGTGGAGTCGGTTCCAACTCATAGTGACCCTGCATAGGGTTTCCGAGACTGTAAATCTTTACGGGAGCAGAACACCTCATCTTTCTCCCACGGAGCAGCTGGTAGTTTCGAACTGCTGTCCCTGAGGTTTGCAGCCCGATTCGTAACCACTACGCTACCTGAGCTTCTTGACCATCCACCTTACATCCCCATTAATCCCACCACATCTCTGATCCCAAGGGTGTGGCATGCAACACCTTGTATTTTGCAAGAGGTAGAAGGAAAAACATGCGAGCAGAGAAGGAGGGATATATTACCACCAAGAGAGAAGAGCTAGGAGTGGAGTGTGTCCTTTGAACCTGGCGTCCTTGTACCGTGAAGCTTCTAGATGTAGGGATAGTTAATGTCAAGACACTTGGCAATCTCCAATGAGTGCTGGGCCTACAGATGGTGAAAGAGGAGAAAGACTTTTTCCCAGAGCTGGTACTCTGAATTCAAACTTTTAGGTCCCTAAACTGTGAGGGAATAAATGTCTGTTAAGGCCATTCACTTGTGTATTTCAGTCATAGCAGTACTAGAGCGCTAATGACATCTACCTATTGTTTAATTTCCTATTGTTTTGTAGTATTTGTCTGTGTATGACTATGATGCTGCTGCCTGGTTAGGGGTCATTTTATCTTACTGCTGAGTATGATGAGTATCATAGACACAGGGATTTTCATAATAAAGGAATTTATAAATACATGTAAGTCTGTTTAGTTATTAAATGCTGGAAATAATAAATTCTATTTAAACTGACAAAACCATTGTCTCCATTTTCTTTTCAGTTTACTCACTTAGAAGTCTCAGCCTCCTTTAGTCTTATCCCTTGTCTTGGCAGTTTTGCTTGCAGCACGCCACCAAACACCGAAGATAAATTTAAGAGAAAAAGAATAGTCAGCTATTTCAGCACAGTGGTTCTGTGTCCTAGACTTTATCCGCATTGTCTCTCCCCATTCAGCATCAGTTCCCTATCACAACCAAACTGTTAAACTATTGATAACATTGAGTATCCTATCTCCTATCCATAAAATGCTACCTTCATTATATGTTAAATTCCAGGAAATTTTATTTAAAAACAAAAACTCTCTAGGAGATTGTGATATGCAGCTGGATTTTTGTAAAAATTATTATGGATAATGTAAAGATACATGTTGTTGTTGTTAAGTGCCAGTGAGATGATTCTGACTCATAGAGACCCTGTATAGGGTTTCTGAGGAGCAGCTGGTGAGTTTGAACTGCCAGCCTTGTGGTTCAAACTGCCCTTTGGTCCAGTGCTTATCCTACATCTCCATAAAGATACATACTGTCTTTCTTTTTAGTACTACACAGTTTTGAAAGCAAGATGGCATGAACAAAACCATTTCAATTTAATAATTTATTGACTGTATGAGGCACTAGGTTATGAGTAGGAGTTACAAACATAACTAAGTCATGGTCTCTTCCCTCAAGTCTGCTAATAGGAGAGACAAGCACATGAACAGATCGTTTGAAAAAATATGACAAGTTCTAAGCTCTACCACCTGTCTGCTGGTTTGTTATATTGTGGTGGATTGTGTGTTGCTATGCTGCTAGAAGGTATGCCTGTGGTATTTCAAATATCACCATGTCACTCATGGTGGACAGGGTTCAGCAGAGCTGCCAGCCTAAGACCAAGTAGGAAGAAAGACATGGTTGTCTACTTCTGAATACCAGCCAATGAAAACCTTATGAATATTGTCCAGTATGTGGATGAAGTGCTGGAAGGTACAACCATACCAACGATCATGAAGATGATGCTGAGCTGCAGAATGCTTCTTTCTGTACCTATAAGGTTGCCATAGTTGGAGCTGACTCAGCACAACTAACAACAACAACAACAAATGATAGAAGTCATTTGCACAGATGGTTGAGAATTCTGGGGAAAAGCTTCTTGGGGAAGATGAATTGGAATAATGGGTATGACCTCACCAGGCAGAAACATGGAGCTAATGGTGTCAGGGACAACTTCTGGCACAGCTAATTGTATCCTGTTTGAATGGTACCCCAGAAGAAACAGAACAGGGAGCCCCTGTGATACAGGAACAGGGAATCCAGGCAGAACGAAGGCTGAGAGGTGTGAAATAACAGGATGTATTAAGGGGCAGGAATCAGTTTGATATTATTAGATCATAAAATGAATGTGGGGAGGAGTAGGATGCCAATCTAGAGGGGGAGGAGGAGGATTCTATGCCAAGGATCTTGTAGTGTGTGCTCTGTGGAGAACCATTATTGGGTTTAAGTAGGGGAATGATACGGAGATTTATGTGAGAGTGTGGAGGAGGAACTTGAGTGGGTAAGATCAGAGGATAAGAGTTAAGGGACTAATTGCAGTAGTCTGTGAGTAATGAAGAGGGTTGCAAGAGGGGCTTGGTGGGAGTGAATGCCAGAGATGTTCAGGGAGTACAAAATTTGGTCCCTTGATGAAGGAAAGGAATTCAGGCACCAGAAGAGGCATCCAGGATGTGTCTGGTCCGGATAAAGTTTGGGGAGTGAGGCAAGATGATGTCAATTTTGGTCATGCAGAATTTTAGGTGCTTGCTAACCATCTATGTGGTTTGACCTGTATCAAACTAAGTTGCTTGTTCTGTAGCACAGAGTTGAAAATAATAAATAGCACAAATGAAGTCAAAATAAAACACAAAGAAGGAACAGTTAGGATTAGAATTAGTTACAATAGAAGGTAGTTTGATTGACAGGATTTGGAAATGGAATTGTCCAAGCAAAAGTAAGGACACCTTCAACATATACACATTATGCAGTGATATAGGCATGGACAAGTTTTAAATGTACGCAAGGGGGAACAACAGTGCTTAACCTCGTTGAATTTTGTGAAATATGTGCAGATTGTGTCTTAGTTCTCTAGTGCTGCTTTGACAGAAATCCCACAATTGGATAGCTTTAACAAATAAATGTTTTTTCTCAGTTTGGGAGGCTAGAAGTTGAGAATCAGAGTGCTCTTGGGGAAGGCTTTCTCTCTTTGTTGGCTCTCAGAGAAGGTTCTCTTCTTTCAGCATCTGTGGTCCCAACATTCCTTGGAGATCTTCATGGGTCTTGGCATCTATCTTCTTCTGGATATAGGAGCTTCACAGTGCAGGGACCCCAGGTCTAAATGACACACTGCCCTCCTAGCTCTCCATTCTTGGTAGTAGTAGATCCCTCTTTCTCTGTTCACTTCTCTTTCCTTTAATATCCTGAAAGAGATTGACTCAAAATACGACCTAATCTTGTAGACTGCAACTGACCGCATCAACATCACAGAAGTGAGGATTTACAGGATTTAGGATAATTACATTAGACCAGAACTTAACACATTGGGAAGTGCTTACATTATAGTATTAGGTCTTATCATGGGAAATTATTATGTATAAACTGCTAAACCCCTGAGAATCTGGACCCAGTCAAGTTGACATAAAACCTTCACTCTCACAATCACTTAGCAAAATCCCCGGCACTTAAGTGCTGAATGAATGCTTGTTATCATTATTTGTATATAACCAGTAGCTGTTGAGTCGATTCTGACTCATGATAAGCCACGGGCAAAAGCGTAACAACAATTGTGTGGATGGTGCAGGACTTCTGTTTTGTTCTTTTGTGCACAGGGTTGCTATGAGTCGGAACATAGTACCTGACAACAACAACATCGTGACACCATGCATGTCAGATGAGAACTATGCTCCAGATGCTCCATGTTCAATGACTGATTTTTTAGAAACAGATCACCATGCCTTTCTTACGCTGTGCTTCCGGGTGGACTCCAACCCCTGATCTTTTCGTTAGTAGCTGAGCATGTTAACTGCACCACCTAAACACTTCATTTTGTAATATAACTTCCTTCTATTTTCCTAACAGTACTCTTCAAAGCCTCTTTCCTTTTTTTACCTTTATACAGTAAAATCTGTGAAAACTAGAAGCTGTGTAAGGCAGAAAATGGTTGAGAAGGAAAACTCAAATATTTTCCATTAAGAAAGCCATAAAAATAAGTGGTAAGCTGCACCCTGTCAAAAATGGAAAACTTGAGAAACCCGGAAAAACAAAGCAGTCCCATCGAGTTCCAATTCTTACAGGTTTTATTGTATTTTTCTTGACTACCCAAAACACTCACCAAAAAATTACAAAACGATGGACACCTCATTTATAATTCAGCTTTTGGAAATGAAGATTTCAGTCTCCACCAGAGGGCGCTCGGCTGTAACTTGATTTATGTCTTCAGATTTTAGGACCTCCTTAGTAACAAAGCATAAAATGTAATTTTTATTTTTTATATTTGTAGGTGAGCATAATTAGGAAATTTTGGAGTAATCTATCTCCGACATTTTAAAGTTTGGGTCTATGTTGCCGTTTTCCTAATAGATAAAAAGTAGACACCCAAGTGACTTAAATAAACATTCATAGTTTCTGTCCTGATTTATTGTTTCAGAACTGCGTTTCCATCCACATCGAAATCAATTGCAACCAAGTAATTAAGAATGGGGCAAAGTCTAGAAAAGAGGTACCTCAGCTTTGGGGCAAGGTGTTGACATTCTTTTACATCCCATTTCCCCGGGGTCCTGCTTTCTAATTTGTTGTTTTGTATAGGGTTTTGTATAGGATTTCCAAGGAACATCTGGTGGGTTTGGACCACTGACCTTATGGTTAGCAATAGTGCTTATCCTACAGTGCAGAATAAAGGTTTGAAAAATGTGGTTTCCCCCATTAGTAATAGCAGGTTTCCCTGGGAATCCGTTAAAATGAAAATTCTTGACTTATCTCCTCCCTGGAGCTACTGAATCAGAATCTCTGGGAATGGGGCCCAGCAATCTGCATTTTGATAGGTCTTCTGGGAGATACTGATGTGGGTTAAAGGTTGAGATCCACTAGGTTTAGAGTCTTGGTGTGGCGCTGTAGGATCAGCATTAGACTGTGAACCACAAGATGGGCTCCTTGGGAACCCTGTGCAGGGTTGCTACCAATTGGAATTTATTCAAGGGCACTTAACAACAACAGATAATTAGTTCTCACAAGGCAAATTGCTTCGGGGCAATTGGAATCTCAGTCTTAGTGATTAGACCTGCCTCTAAGAATCTGCACCTGCGAAGGGCCTGGCCACTCAGGAGCTGTATTCCCTCCAAGTGAGGTTCTTCAACAATTTAGGCAAATGTAGTCAGGGTCAAAGTGGTTTTCTACCAGCTTCAAGTTTCTAAAGGAAGCTTGTCTGTCACCAACCTAACAGAAATACCAAGCCATTCAAGGGTGTTTGAAAATAGATCTCTCACAGTCAGAGAGAATCAAGAGAGTCAATTAAGGATCTAGGAGATGAAGCAAGACTTGGTGGTTGTGCATACAGATTCTGGTGCTGGCTTGCCTGCTTCAAATAATACCTCTGTGTGATATAGGGCAAGTTACTTCACCTCTCTGCTATTCAGTTTGCTAATCTGCAAACTGGAGTCCTGGTGTGGCACTATGGGTTAATGGGCTCGACTGCAAGGTCAGTTTGAAATGCAAGGTAGGTGGTTCAAGCTCACTATCCTATTCTCAGGAACCCTATACAGGGTCACTATGGGTTGGAACTGACTTGATGGCACTTAACAACAACAAAAATCTGCAAACTGGGCATAATAGTGGTATTAATTTCATAGGGTTGTTGTTGTGTGCTTTCGAGTCAGTTCTGACCCATAGTGACCCTGCATAAGGTTTCCAAGGAGCAGCTGATGAACTTGAACTGCCTACCTTGCTGCTCAAACTGACCATGCACTCCAGTGCATTAACCCACAGTGCCACACCAGTTTTCATATTGCTTGTAAGGATTAAATTCAGCAAGACTTCTAATACACTTAGAACAGTCTTTGGCACTACGGAAGTGTTTCATATAACTGTGCTTTTTTCTCCAGCTCTTACTGAATCCTGTGATTACATGCTTAATTTAAACAGCTCCTGTCGCGTTTTCAAAGGAGACTGGTTCTTCTAGAGTTGACAGACTTCTTTTTTTAGTCTCAACTCTCCAACCTAACAGGTTTCTGACTTTGGGCAAATTACTTTCCCTCTCTCTAAATCTCTTTCCCCCCTCCCTGTATATAGAATGGGGATTCGAATATCAATTTCATAAGTCATTGTGAGGAAAGAAGCACACAACCAGAGGGCAAATGTTGGAAACGAAGCCCCTTTACCTACATTGCTGTATAATTGGTCCAGGCATTGTTGTAAAGAGTAGAAGACAGTGCTGGGCATGTAGGGCCCAATTCACCGACCTTTATTTTCCTTTACAGCTGTATATATTTGGAGTATTCACGGCCCTCCCAAATCACCAACGCTAATTCTCTCCTCACACTGCTAGCTTCCAGCTTTACCCTCCGGCTCCTGGACTTCGGGCCAGGAGGCCTGCTTCCGCTCCTTTTCTTACACTAAGGCTCCTGGGCCAGACTCTCTCACTTCTTCAGTTGGACTCTTCCCCACCCTTCCCCAACACAAAGCTTTTATTTTTAATTGCAGAAAATTTGGGATACTCAATAAAGCATAAATGAGAAAACCACCCATCCCTTCCAGAAGAAAACATCATTAATGTTTGGTGTATTTCCCACTAGACTTTTCCCCTTTTGCTTAAATAAAATTGCTCTCATAAAGTATTTTCAATTTTCCTTCCAGCCTTGGGGCTTCTTTAGATGGGATTCTCTGGGCGGGGCTTGTCCTTCCCTGGCTAGGCATACTCCATCTTTTCCCACCATTTGCTCTGATGCTTCTGATGTGGTTGGTCTCTATCTCCCTATTATATATATATGTTGAAGGGATTCTGTTCTCATTCTGGACAGTATTACTTCACAGTGGATAGCGAGAAATGAGTTTGGGATTATGTGTTTAGTAGCTGTCTCCATGACTAAACTGTAAACTCAGGGGAGTAGGACCCTTGTTTGGTTTATTCACAACTGCATGCCAAGGGCCAGCATAATGTTTGGCACATACTGTGGTCTCAATGAATAATTTCTGAATGAGTAAATAAGAAATTGTTGTAAGCAATTTTCATGTCTCTAATTTTATCAAAACCATTAATATTTCTATATAATATAATATTTAATATTATATTTAAATAAATACAATTATGTTACATAGAAATATAATATTTCTATATAATATCTCATCATCTATGTAAAATGTAATTCATTTAAACCATCTTCTACTATTGACCCCACTACTGGTTTGTCAGTTTGTCTCACTGTGGTGACTTGCATGTTGCTGTGATGCTATACCACTGATATTTTAAATTCCAGCAGGGTTACCCATGGTGGACAGGTTTCAGTAGAGTTTCCAGACTAAGAAAGACTTGGAAAGAGAGGTGGACTTAAACCTTAATATTAAAAATATTAATACTACCAGAAGAATGAACAAGTCTGTGTTGGAAGAAAGATACCCAGAATGTTCCATAGAAGTCAGGATGGCAAAACTTCGTCTTCAATACTTTGACCATCATGGTTGGTAAAGTGGAGGTTGTCAAAAAAGAGGAAGACCCCAAAGGAGATGGATTAACAAAGTGGGAGCAGCAATGGGCTTAAATGTAAAAACAATTGTGAGATGGCATAGATCCAGACAATTTTATTTTGTTGTGTGTAGGTCACTGTGTATTGGAACTGAATCAATGGCACCTAATAACAACACTAACACTTGTTGTTGTTAAGCGCTAGTGAGTGGGTTCCACCTCATAGCCATCCTTTATAGGGTTTCCAAGGAGCAACTGGTAAGTCTGAACTGCCGACCTTGCAGTCCAGTGCTTTATCCCACATCAGAACTCCAACAGCAATGTTGTTGTTGTTGTTGTTGTTAGGTGCCATCAAGTCTGTACTGATTCATAGCAACCCTATGCACAACAGAACAAAACACTGCCCGATCCAGGGCCAACCTCACTTGCCATGCTTTAGCCCATTGATGCTACCACTTTGCCAATCCATTTCGCTGGGGGTCTTCCTCTTTTTCTCTGACCCTCCACCTTACCAAACATGATATCCTTCTCCATCGACTGGTCCCTCCTGACAATATGTCCAAAGTATGAGAGACGAAGTTTGGCCATCCTGGCTTCCAAGGAACAATCTGGCTGCACTTCTTCCAACACAGATCTTTTTGTTCTTTTGGCAGCCCATGGCACTTTCAATATTCTCCTCCAACACCTAGTGACCATTTATTTGGGTTTCATTTTATCATTATTAAAAATGGAGTTGTAAAATAACATTCACGTACCTATATTTTTTCAAGTCTTGTACTTAAATGTAAAAAATAGCAAAATTTGCTATTTTAGCCATCATAAAATATACAAGTCAGTGGTATTAAATATTTTTGCAGTGTTGTACAACCATTACCACTGCTGTTAGATGCCATCAAGTTGGTACTAATTCACAGTGACCCAATGCACAACAGAACAAAACACTACCTGGTCCTGGGCCAACCTCACAATCATTGTTACATCTAAGCCCATTGCTGTACCAACCCATCTCATTGGGGTCTTCCACTTTTTCCCTGACCCTCCATTTTATCAAACATGATGTCCTTCTCCAGGGACTGGTCCCTCCTGATGATATGTCTGAAGCATGAGAGATGAAGTCTGGCCCTCCTGGCTTTCAAGAAGCACTCTGGCTGTACTTCTAACAACACAAATCTGTTTGTTCTTTTGGCAGTCCATGGTCTTCCAATATTCTGTTCCAGCACCATATGTCAAATGCATCAATTCTTCTATGGTCTTCTTTATTCACTGTCCAACTTTTGCATGCATATGAGGTTATTGAAAATACCGTGGCTTGGGTCAGGTGCACCTTAGTACTCAAACTGACATCTCTGTTCTTCAACACTTTAAATAGGTCTTATGCAGCGGATTTGCTGTATGCAGTATGTTGCTTGATTCCTTGACTGCTGCTTCCGTGAGTGTTGATGGTGGATCTGAGCAAAATGAAGTCTTTGATGACCTCAATCTTTCCTCCATTTATATGGATGTTCTTTATTGGTGCAGTGATGAGGATTTTCATTCTCTTTACATTGAGATGCAATGCATTTTGAAGGTTGTGGTCTTTGATGTTCATCAGTAAATGTTTTAAATCCTCTTTGCTTTCAGCAAGCAAGGTTGTATCATCTGCATATTACAGATTGTTAATGAGTCTTCCTCTAATCCTGGTGCCACGTTCTTTTTCATATAATCCAGTTTCTCTGATTATTTGTTTAGCATACAGATTGAATAATTATGGTGAAAGAATACAATCCCAGCACATGCCTTTTATAATTTTAAACCATCTGATGTTCCCTAGTTTTGTTCAAACAACTGCCTCTTGGTCTATTTACAGGTTCCTCATGAGCACAATTAAGTGTTTCGGAATACTCATTCCTGCAATGTTGTTCATAGTTTGTCATGATCCACACAATTGAAAGTCTTTTTGCATAGTCAATAAAGCACAGGTAAACATCTTTTTGGTATTCTCTGCTTTCAGCCAAGATCCATCTGACATCAGCGATGATATCCCTCATTCCGTGCCCTTTTCTGAATTCCGCTTGAATCTCTGGAAGTTCTCTGTCAATGTAGGGTTGATTGCAATGTGTACATACATTTCATTAGCATCTCTGCCAATTTCCTTAGGATGGATACCTAGAAGTAGGTAAAAGAATCTGAACATTATTTAGCATTGATGTTACCTGTCAAGTTGCTCTACCAATGTCCACTTCCACCAGTCATATATGAAAGAGTCTAGGCATATTTAAGATTTTTGCCTTCTATGTTCTGTTACTGGCAGCCTCATGGTTAGTAATGATTTTCTTTTTTCATTTTCCTATGTTAGTTGCAACTGATCTAGAGTTGACTCATGGCGACTTTATATATAACAGAATAAAATGTTGCCCTTTCATAGGCCATCTTCATATCATTGAAATGCTTGAATCCATTGTATTGTCTGTTGTGTCAGTCCAACTGGAATTGTTTATTTTTGTTATGGAAAATTTTACCTAGAAATAGAAACTGTAAACAGATGTTGGTATCAGATTTGCCATTTTAGCACTATATATTAGTTGAGTGACTATTCTGTGTTGAAATTTCCTTATTTGTACAAGATGCTACAGTTGATGATAATCAACTGTGAAAGATTATTTGAAGAAGTTATTGCTGAAACCATGTCTAAGTGGAGAGAGAGGGTGATAGAGAATGTGCCCTGATGCTATGTATCTGAGTCCAGTAAATCTTGAGACTGGATTTTCCCATGATTGATTATTTCATGAGTCAATAAATTGATCTTTTTTTGGCTTACGTGAAAAAGTTTCTATCACTTGCAAACAATGAGTTCTGAGTAATACAATCATTTCTGAGTGCTGGACATAATTTTAATGGACTGATAACAGGATAATAGGTCAGATGTTCTCTCAGGATTTCAGAGAGCTCCATGGATTCTGAAACAGCTCATGATGGAAGGAGTTTTGGGTTTGGGAAACATGGGTTTTCTTCTCTGTAGTCCTTCCTTATCTGTAATCTTGAGCTAACCTCTGACCTTCACTGAGCCTCAATTTTCCTGACCTATTAAACTTTACCATGTAGAGTTTGTCTGCTCTACCTTTCTCTCAGGGAATCTCATGTGCCAAATAAAATAATGCATGTGAAAGCCCTTCGCAAATGGTAATCCAGCAGTTACTGTAGAGTTCATCCTGACTCATGATGATCCCATGTGCTCCTTAAGGTTTTCAGTGGCTCAGTTTTCAGAAGCAGATCACCCAGCCTTTCCTCTGAGGTGCTTCTGAATGGACTTGAATTTCTAATCTTTTATTTAGCTGTGAGCACTTGAACAATTGGCAGCACTCAGGTGCGTCTTCAAATTGTAAGAACTTCCTTGTTAGAGTTTCATGTCAGTGGTCTTTACATTAAAAAATATGTAAGTCACACCTTTCAAAAGAGAATTTGATTGGTTGATATATACAGTTACCTGTAAACTTGCACCAAGGCTCACATTTTCAAATCTGAAATTGATTCTGTTTCCAAGACAGTTTTCTGTTTTAAGGCTACATGGTTAGAAATGATTGTGAATAAATGTGTTAAGTAGGCAAAAATACATCAACTACAGTTTTTCTTTAAAGGCAGACCCTGTAGAGTTTGTTAAATTTGTAATAAATAATGTACTTAAAATTGTAATAAATAATTATGATTGCTTTGACAAAAGAAACAGGTATATATGCCTTTCAAAGGTCAGTTGACTGATGTGCTGAAACTAGTCTCATCAACTTTACCAGTGAATGTAAATGAGAGTCTTAAAAAAAAAATTAGTTTTTAAATATACCTGATACCTTGTTCAACAAGCCAGGGAATATGGAATGATTTGGAATTTTCAAAATGGAGTTAATATTTCTGTCATACCATTAATGTTCATATTTAACCATTGGATGGAAGAAAGACGCTTTCCCACCAGTACATGGTTGTTGAGTTGGTTTCAACCCAAAGTAACCTTATACAGGGCTTCCAAAGAGCAGCTGATGAGCTTGAACCACTGACCTTGTGGTTAAGACCGACTCTGCAGTCCTGTACATTAATCCTCAGCACCATACCAGGACTCCATCATATTATATGTCAGGTGTTGAAATAAGTAATTAAAATTGGCTGATAGCTAACTTTTATTGGTTGATTTTTTGGTACTTTTCCATTGCATTCTTCTAAAGTAATTTCCCTTCCATTTTAAGTTATGTGCAGGTGATTGAAATGTACATGTTGAGGAAGTAAAAACATTTTAAGAAGAGATAAGAACGGAGACTAGGATAGAAGGAAAGAGCATTCTTTTACAATATGTGGAAATTGTGAGTTCATGGGTAGAATGAGGTAGTGCTTGCTGATTTTATTTATTAATGATTCCAACACACCCTGTTGAAAATGGAACGCCTTTCTTTCTTTCTTTCTTTTTTTTTTTTATAATACCAAATAGTAAATGCATATCATTTTAAAGAGGAACACACATTAAAAACTCAATTTCTTTCTTGATAGGTAATACTAACATTTAATATTTGCAATGTGATTTACTTTTTCTTCCAAATAACATGATTTCATAGAATCTTTAGAATTGTTATTATCTTCAATTACAAATGAGGAAATGGAGTCTCAGCCACTTAAATGACTGGTCTTAGGGCACAGAGAGAATAATAATAATGTTGTTGTTGTTTTTGTTGAGTAGCATTGAGTCAGTTCTTGCCCATAGCAACCCTGACCCTGTATAGGTTTTCCGAGGAGCTACTGGTGAGTTTGAACCACTGACCCTGCAGTTCAAGCCAATTTTGTAGTCCAGTGCATTAACCCACAGAGTCACACCAGGACTGTTTAATTGAGCCCTTGCTCTGTGCCAAGCCCATCTCGTGCATAATCAGATTTAATCCTGATAATAGTCTTTTACCTCATATGTAACAGGTGACAAACCAAGACTATAAATCAGTGCTAAGAAACTGGTATAAATTATTTTTTCAGTGAATGTACTTATTCGAAAAAAAATATTTTGTTGTTGTTTATGCATTCAACAGTTTATGCATGTACAATTCGGTGATTTCACTTTTCAAGTTGTACAACCATTCTTACCCTCTTTTTCTATCTCATTAATGTAAAATCATTGCCCTTAAGATTCCTAACATATCAAGTTGCTGTTTTCCCATTTAGATAGATTTTTTTTTGTATGTGACTTTTTGTTGTGAATTGAATGAAGGTTTACAGAGCAGATCATCAGTTTTACATTTAGCAAATCGTGTACTTTGCTTCTATACAATGATTGCAATCCTCTCCATTTACCTGTTAACAGTATGTATCCCCACCCACTTTAACCATTGCATTACTCCGTGTGTCTCCTGCTACTTTCATCTTTCCTCTGCTAACCTCCCTCTTGTATATTGCCTACTATGCCTGTCACCCTTGGTAACATGTGTGGACCCTCTAGCCCATGAATAATTCCTCCCCACAACCGGGATGCCATCATAGATTGTTTCTTTTCTCAACTTTTTATTTTTTACAACATTGGTCAAATAAAATACTTTCCATTTTGTGACTGACTAGTCCTCCAGGTTCATCCATGTTGTGAGTTTTTTTGCAGCTTCATTTTATTCTTCAATGTTGTATAGTATTATATTGTGTATATGTACCAAAGTTTGTTTAACCATCTTTCTGTTGATGGGCATTTAGGTGCTCTCCATCCACATAATTTCCTGCTGTGAGTTAACTTTTTTCTTTTAATTTTCTTTCCTGTTGTGTTGATTTTACCAAATATTTCTGATTTTCTTCTTATTTAATTTTGATGTTCAGTTATATTTTCTTTGAGGTCACCTGTAATTTATTCATTTCTTTTCCTATTTTAAAACAATTTCTTTTATCTTGAAACCAACTTGACTTCCTTGCCATTTGGAAGCTCTTATCTACATTTTTCCACCTTATTGCTTTGTAGTTGACTTCACTATAAAATGATATATATGATTCTCTATTTTCAGTCTTGTACGTTTGTTTCGCTTTAAATACTTCTATATCTGGATTAAACTCTGGGTGATGTTGTCATATATGGTAATCTCAGGTTGTTGTCTGCTGTTGTTGGTTCTCAATCCAAAGAACACAGTTGAGCTTTTTTTTTTTGATGTTTTATTGTGAATTATGTGATAGTTTACATGGGAGAGCATTAGTTTTACATTCATCCTATCGCATATCATTTCATTGCCATGGTTACAATCCCCTCCATGCATCATCATACAACCAAAGGGTATACACTACACGCCTACTCCCCAGTCATCACCACACAGCCCCTCTCCCTCTCTGGGTCTAAAGTCCCCAACTACTCCATCTCTCCATGTCATCTTCTCTGTCTCCATCTCAGGCATCACTGCTTCTGTGGGTAGGGTCCCGCTCTCTGCTCTTCTCCCTTGATGGCCCAGGGACCTCCGCTCCTAGACTGAAAAGTTAATCACTCCCCTCCTTGCTACAAAATGTCTGCCTTTACATTACCAACCCTCACAATCAGTCCCGATAACAATTATTCACTATTGTAACATTTAATTTCATCAGCCCTGTCTAGACAGATTGGAGACTACTCAGTGGAGATTCTACCTTCCTCCACACCCTCTGGATCTAGGTTCCCTCTTGAAAGCTTGTAAGCCAGTCACTTTTTGCCTTTGTAGCCTTCCCCCGCCTCCCCTAAGTTGCACATCCTTGTCTACTCTGTGTATGGAAGGGGTGGGAATGATTCTTGCTGTAAGGATTTGTTCCCTCTTTTGAGCAACTGCATCCATAGGTATAGGTCAGCGTCATCAAATTGTATCAGATTACTCTTTTTTTCCTCTTCCTTCTTCTTCTAGTTGAGCTCTCATCATCCAGTCATTGAAGCCAGGTCAGTAGGTTTTATCTGCAAGTGTGGGTGTTCTTGTGCATATTCCCTTTCTTCTTATCAGCTGGACACTTCACTCTCCACTCTAGTCCTCTGTGGCTATGTCACTGACTCTGGGCCCAAGAGTCCCCAGGTCTTGCCACACTGC
>NW_006408632.1:1624644-1630835 GCF_000296735.1 Chrysochloris asiatica
TGGACTTGTGTGATTCTTCTTGTTTTGGAATGCTGATAATTCTTAAGTTATTCCCTCTTCATGTTGTCCAACATGAATCTTAGACCTTCTTCAGATTTTTTTATCCTTTTTTGTGTTTGTTCTTCTATCTTAGTGGTATTGAGAGATTTGTCTTTCAGCTCACTGGTTCTGCCTTCCACCTCATCTATTCTACTCCTTTACCCTTTCAGAGTATTGTATATTTCTGATATTCTGTTATTGATCGTTTGAATGTATTTCTGTAGGTTTTGAATCGTTTCCAATACTGTATCTGTCTTATGTAATTGTTCTTGTAGTGTTTTCCTGACTTATTCCTTATTTTTCTCAACTCCATTGTAAAGTGTTTTGAAACATTTTATAATCATTTTTCTGAATTCCTTCTCAGGCATTTCCATGGCGTGGCCTCCTTCCGGAATGGAGTCCAGGTCTATCTCTAGGTCATTTGTCTCAGACATTTTATCTTGTTTCTGGACATGTGCTGATATGGTAATCTGCTTTTGCTTTTTGGACATATTTAGTGCTTATCTGTGGCCATAATACTTAATTGAGTATGTGTTTAGGTATTTTTTATGCTTTCTAATTGCTTCCAGGGAGATTTGATCAGGATGTGGGCTTCCCTTTTCACTCTTCTTATTTGTTAGTGCAGAGTAACTTTTACAGGTATTGTCTGTTTCCCTGGTATATGGTAGTTGGTATTTGTTCTTGGCTGGGTTTTGGTGTTTTATAGAGTGTGATTGTAGCTTGGCTATATGGCAGCTGTTGCTGACTCTTCTTATGTATAATATGGAGAGAAAGAGTCCTCCAAAGGTAGAAGGGGGAGCATATAACAGCGAAACAGCACCAGACGGGAAAAAAAACAAGAGGATAAGAAAAAAAACAAAAACAAAAACAAACCAGACAAATGAAAATCAGCAACAACAAAAACTAGACTGAATACTGCAGTCTATAATCACAGAAAAAGGAGAGGAGGGAGAGAAAAAAAAAAATCTGTAGCCTAATATGAGTATGACTTTAATGTCTTCTCTTCAGCTTCTTGCTTTCAAAGCTGCCTGAGAGATTTCAAGACGCCAGTATTGGTTTTTATGCTGTACCTCAGATTTTAACTTAATTTTCGGCCTGTTTTATTTTTAAACTCTCTTTCCCTCTTTATAGCCCTGCCCTGCCCTTTCCCATATTAAAAAACAAAACAAAAGACAAACAAGCAAAAAATGTTCAGGGCCTGCTCTTGGGCTGAGTATCTGTGCACATGCGTGGCAGAAGAACCCATCAGTAGTGAGGATGGGGGGGGGGTGTCCACTCACTCAGGCTCCCCCTCAAGTCACCAGAATGGAGGTGGGTAAACAGTGGGTGCGCCAATGACCAGACACCAAAAAAAAAAAAAAAAAAAAAAAAAAAAAAAAAAAAAAAAAAAAAAAAAAACAGTAAAGAAAAAGAAAATCAGAACAAAGCAAAACTGACAAAGTATATTGTCCACATTTGTTCCAAGGTTCCCTTGGTGTTTTTCCATGGTGTTCCTTCTCCCCCGCTAGGTCTTGCTGTTTGGGCTCACCCAAGATGTCGGCCTCAGGCCTCCAAGCCCAGCCCGGCAGATTCAAAAGTATGTGATTTTTCACTTCAGCTTCAAGTTCCACAATCTTTAAGCCTTCAAATCTTCAAAATATTCCTATCTCTGTAGTTCTGAGGTTTGGAGCTCTGCCCTGGATCTGCTTTGCCTGGTATTCTGTGGTATTGCTGACAGCGAACTTCACTGCACCTCCACCCTAGTTGCCATCAAGCCTGATTCTCGTTTTCATTGCTTTTAATCTACTCCTTTGCCCATTCAATGTACTATCCATTTCTGAAATCTTAGTAACAATTTTCTGGATTTCTAATCGCAGGTTCTGTATTGTTTCACATTTTGAATTTGTAGTATTTTCTTGAATTCTTCAGAAGTTTTTTCTGTATTCTCCTTGATCTATCTATCAGTACTTTGAAGGTGCCTAAATATCATTCATTCAAATTCTTTTTCAGTTAGTTCCATTACTTTGCTTTCTCTAATACATTTTCTGGCTCTGCGTCTTGGTCATTTGTTTGAGCTATTCTATCTTGTTTCTTTGTGTGAGCTAAAATTGTCTGTTGTCTCCTGCACATTGTGTTGTTTTTGTATTTGTTTTTAATTGATGATTGTTTGTTTATATGTCCTTAAGCTTTCATCAACTCTCTCCTGCAGTTGTAGTTAGAGAACGGGAGTTTTCTTTTTTGCCATTTGTGCACCTATTTAGTGTAAGTTTGGCTGGTGTTGGCTGCTGTCTACCATTGATCAGGTGATATAGGAGTTGGTATTGGCTCTTGCCCAGTGGGTGGAACTGCAGGCTATCTGGCTGTGGCTGGACTGTATGGGCGTTGTTGCTGTTTCCTGTCAGGTGGGATAGAGAAAATTCACATATACACACACAGACACACAAGAAAACAAAACAATGAACAAAAAAGGAACCAACAATGAAAAGAGAAAATAATATAGAGCAAAAATAAAATAGGCAGCAACCAGAGAAAAATAATATAATAACTGTAAAGACAAAAGAAAGACAGGGAAATGGAGCAATAGAAGAAAAAGACAAAAGAGAAAATAAAAGGAATAAATGATAAAAAAAACCCACACAAATATTTAGAAATTCCAGGGGGAGGGAAGATGAAAAAAGAAAGCAGGGAATAGTAAAGAAAGATCAAAAGGGAGAAAAAAAGAATGGAAATGAGAGACAGAAGAAAAGAAGAAAAACAAAAGTTTTTAAGCAAATGAAAAAGATCAGAAGGAGAAAAAATAAACAAAACCAATATAACAGCAAAAGTGAAAAAACCAAAACCCAACCCCAAATCAACTAAACAAACAGTGCAGCTGTTGGCTCTGGAGAGGAGAAAACTCTTGGGGGCTCATGAGGTAGGTGTGGGAGGGATGTGACAGCACAGTTTCTGGCCCTAGGTGAAGTCATATCAGCCTTGGTGTTATCTCTGACCAGGACACTCAGTCCTGTAGTAGTTTGTGGAGGCCCTTCATAGAGCTGATTTCAGTGTCTGTTAGAATCATAGGGCAGCTGGGGACAGAGGTAACTAGTTAAATGCTGGCCTGTTGGCTCTGCAGGTTCTCTATATCTAGAGCAGAGCCTACCTGAATCCAGGCACCAAAGTGTAGCCGGTCCTGCCTCCCACACACTGGCTTGGCTCCCAACCACATAGCTCTGAACTCCTACAGAGCAGAGTCTGTGCTGGGGATGGATGAAGGTGGGAGGTAGTCACAACTCTGGTCTCCAGGGGAGTGTGGGGAAAAAGAAGGAATTGTACCTTTCCTGTTGCCTGTGTGAATCTGCTCTGACAGGCCTCCCTCTGTTGCCAAAACTGCTCACAACTCAAGATGGTCACACCTCATCTGACTGGCCAGTCAGTCTTTCTCTTCACCAGTTAGTCTTCCTCTCTCACCATCCCTGCTTCTTCTCCAAGCAAGCCCTCAATCCACTTCTCTAACCCTTCCTCTAAAGTTCAGGGTTTTTATCAGTTTCTTTCTGTTTCATTTGATTTTTTGTATCTTTGTTGTAGAGGGTCTGTGTCCACCATCTTGCTGGAAGTCTTAAGATAGATAGATCTTAAAAGAACATAATGCTCAAGGCAGACGTTCTTTACTGTTTAAACTACCCATATGTTTGGTTTTAAGAAGACTTTAGGGGCTGAGCATGCTTCTATACACAAAACCTAAATATTGAATAACATTAATATGATTCTATGTTTTTGGTCTGTATATATGAAGCTGATTGGCTGGGTAATTATATATTCATTTTACAGATAAGAAAGTATGAGCACATAGAATTAAAGGACTACTTCAGTAGTCCTCCACTAGCTAATAATGTAGAATAAAAAAGCTAGTACTTCCTAACACAGCAGATTCCCTTCTTCTGATAGGTGTTTCAGAATTTTGAGTGGATCTTTTCCAATTGTGCTCAACTGCTGACTAACATGTTGTTGTTGTTATGTGCTGTGGAATTGGTTCCGACTCATAGCGACCCTGTACAGGGTTTTCGAGGCTGTACATCTTTACAGGAGCAGAAAGCCTCATCTTTCTCCCACGGAACAGCTGGTAGTTTCAAACTGCTGATCTTGTGGTTCGCAGTCTGACTCATAACCACTGTGCTACCAGAGCTTCTTAAGGAGAATGAGGTACCATAGTAAGTGCCCCATATTCTAAAGAATGCTGAAAATATTGTAGGTCAAGTACCACTGTCAGTCAGTCAAACTGGCTTTGCAGCCCTCAGTTATGCCAGACAACGACTCTGCATCCCCAGTACACTCTAACCTTTGACTAGACAAAGGGTAATACACATGCTGTTAGTCCTGAATCTTTGACCCAGTGGGAAGTATTGTGATTCCTCCTTTGAAATAAATTAAAAAAAAAAAAAAAAAAAAGACTCTATAGATTACCTTGTGAGATTGGGATTCAAAAAGGAAAATAACAATTTCATTCCTTAACAACCATTTGTTCTGACCCCAGTGCTTAAAGAAGTAGAGAAACAGAGAATCAAAAATGAGATAATGAGTTAAGAGAGTGTGTTGGTGGAGCAGCCTGGACCTGCCACTTGGCATGGTAACAGTGTAGGAATTTACCATGGGTGAAGAGGCCATCATGGGAGGCAGCCAGGCTTGTGCTGAGTTGACAATGTCCTACTTACTCAAGGGGCTGTAAGGGGTAATGCCAGAGATAGCAATTGAGGAGGTCATAGAAGAGCAAGGAGCTTCTAAATCAGGGAACCATGTCCTGGGGAGGCTTTCCCCCAACAGTCCCTAAAGAACTCTTATACATATGCTTCCTAAAAGAGCTAGTGTTGGGATGCCCACCACACGCAGGCCAGTCAGCAGCAGCAACCAAGAGAAGACTATAAATGTAGCACTTTAGTGAGACACTTGTCCCTTTCTATCTTTGCTTCTCCTGCAAACCAAACCCACAAGCCCATGAGTTAGGAGGGCAGAGGGGAGTAAAGGAGGATACCAAGTGCTTTCTCCATTGCAGACCCCTGGCCACACATGGCTGAACTGAAGGAAAGAAGGAGAGCTGAAATGGAAATTTTAAATTGGACTAGACCTTTTAATCACTTAGTCATTTCAAAGTCTCAGGAGCTGCTCAGAATGTTATTAAGGGATGGGAAAGGGAGCTTCAAGAGTAGGGTTAAGGTTATGATTGGAGGAGACAAAGCCATTTTATGTTTGTGCTCTACTGATTCAGGTTATTTAGAATGGATATGATATATATGTATACACACACACATGTAAACATGCACAAGAGTATATGTATTTGTGTATGTGTATGTGTATATATATATATATATATACACACACACATAGCTTGTCTGATATCCTGATATCCTGAAAGTTTTATGGGGTGATGTTGTGAGGAATTCAGTGGTATCTTTAAAATCCTTACTTATTGCATGTCGAAATGATGAAATGAGAAAACATCAGCCAGTAAAACAAGTGGCCCCCTCTTTTCTTCTTTTTTCCCCCTTTTGCAACAGCATGTATTTTGGCATCTGATTTACCAGGAGGATCTGTGATTCCAAGCCAGGTTGTTCATGTGTGCATAAGAAGTCTTAGCTGATAGACTGATGGTGTAAACCAAGCAGTGAACATTGAATAAGTGCCTTCTGTGATAAATACCCTAGGATTACAAAGCATGTAAAATTGCATTTGGTAAAATCAGGGCTTCTAACTGGTTCATTCCAGTTTGATTCCTGCTGAGAATTTGATTTTCTATCCCAGATATAGTGAATCAAAATCTACAGTTTAACAGTGTATACGTAAGAATCACCTGGTTATCTATAAGAACTACCTAGGGATGGTGTGAAAATGTAGCTTGTGATTCAGTGTATTACGTGAAAATGCAAATTCTCAGCATGGGGATGAGCCAGGATGAACTGCTCAAAGCCCTGGGTAAAAGGAAGGATCAGCAAAACAAGGGAACCTCTCAGTGAGATAGAGACTCAACAGATACTCCAATAGGCTCAAATATACTAACAACATTGATAAGGTAGCCATGAGTCTATTTGACAGCAGCTAACAACAACAACAGTTGTTCGAACAGAACATGGGAACACTGAATGTTTTAAAATTGGGAAAGGTGTGAGACAGGGTTGTATTCTTTCACCATACTTATTCAA
>NW_006408632.1:1630935-1632069 GCF_000296735.1 Chrysochloris asiatica
GGGCACGTTGTAGCCCCATTTTAGGTATTCCAATCAGTTATAGGCAGAAGACGGACTTACAAGCTTTCTATGGTGATATTTCTGGCTATTCCTTTCTCTCTTCCTCCATTGTCTATTTTATAATATAAGGCAAGGAAAACCAAGATTGAAAAAACAGCCACACATCTTAACATTTTTCCCCCTTTTCCACATTCTAACCATGTCTTAATGTCTGTATCCCAGAGCCCTGTTGTTCCAAGGTTGTGCATACATCATTATTTACCTGTGTCCCACTTAGCCCATGCAAACCTGCCTAATTGTTCTCCCATCTGCTTTGTTCTTCCATTCCCCGCTCCCTTCTTGTATATTGCTCCCCCTCCCCAGCACCCAAACTATCCTGTGTCTATTCCCTGCCCTGTGCTCCACCTTCCCCTCCCTCCCCTCATTCCCACCCCCCACATCCCAGCAACCAGCAAATAATCCACTCCCCTTTAGTATGGGTTCTTTTTCTTAGTTTTTTACAGTAGTGGGCCTATGTAGTATTTCTCCTTTTGTGACTGACTAATTTCACTCAACATAATGTCCTCAAGGTTCATCCATATTATGCAGTGGCTTGCAGCTTCCTTGTTATTCTTTAAGATAGCATAATATTCCATTGTATGTATGTAACACAGTTTGTTTATCCATTCTTCAATTAATGGGCATTTTGTCTCCATTTTTTTGCTATTGTAAATAGTGCTGCTATGAACATTGGTGTGCATACATCTGCTTGTGTTATGGCTTATATTTCTTGTGGGTAAATACCAAATAGAGGAATTGCTGGATCATAAGGTATTTCTATTTCCAACTTTCTGAGGAAGTGCCATATTGCTTTCCAGAGAGGTTGGACCATTTTGCAGTCCCCCCAGCAATGTGCGAGTGTCGCAGTCTCGTATCATCCTTGCCAGCATTTATTGTTCTCTACTTTTTTGATCCTTGCTGTTATTGCTGGTGTGAGATGATATCTCATTGTGGTTTTGATTTGCATCTCTCTAATGGCTAGTGATCGTGAACATTTCTTTATATGTTTGTTGGCTGCCCGGATCTCTTCCTTGGTGAAGTGTCTGTTCATGTCCTTTGCCTATTTTTTAATTGGGTTATTTGTCTTTCTGTATA
>NW_006408632.1:1632169-1645392 GCF_000296735.1 Chrysochloris asiatica
GATGGACTCAAGAGTGGCAGCAGTAGTGAGGTTGGCCCAGGATCGGACATTGTTTCGTTCTGCTGTGCATGGGGTCGCTGTGAGTCAGTTCCGACTTGATGGCACCTGACAACAACAACAACAACAACAACAACAACAACAGCAACATCAACAAGAAGGGGTTTACAGTCTAGGTAAACATACACTCATTAAAGATAGGGCAGTATCTGACAAGTGCCAAATAAACAGACCTACCCAAACCAAACCTCTGCCATTGTGACCCTGATAGGGTTTCTGAAGCTACACATCTTTACAGGAGCAGAAAGTCTCATCTTTCTCCTGAGGCACAGCTGGTGGGTTTGAACAGCTGACCTTGTGGTTATCCATCCAGTGCTTATCGTATAGCATTAATAGTGGCAGTAAAAGTACTGTATGCATTTAGATTCACCAGAGATGCTCTTGTACTGGCCATCAAGGTCAGAGAAGGAAGTAGTGCCATGAGGGCTGGGTAGGGAGGAAGTGGGCAGAGGTGAAAAGGCTGCAGTATGAACAAAAGGAAAGAGATTAGGTAATTTGCAAGTCGCATAGGGTAACTACAAAACAAATTTTTTTTCCTACAAAACAAATTTTGCATTGGCATACATTTATTAACAAGTACTGAAAACTCTAAATCAAACTCATTTAAAAATAAAGGACATTTGTTGGCTCATGTAACTGAAGAGAATAGCAGTAGAGTGAGTGAGTTAGGGCTGTAGCTCCATTTCTCTGTAATCCACATAGTTCTGTCTTATCTTTAGCCTGGGGTTGTTCTTGTTTGTAAGATGGTTCCTCAGGTTTATTGTCTATCGCTGTGTAACAAATTACCCCACATTTTAGCAGCTTAAGCAATAAACACTATATGCATTTTTGCATGTTAGGAATCTAGGAATGGCGTAGCTGAGTGGCTGTGACTCTGAGGTTACAATTCAAGATGTCAGCTGGGCTGTGGTCATCTGATTTCAGGCTATCAGATCCAGTTCCATACTCACTCATGAGGCTGTTGACTAGAAGCTTCTGTTCCTTGCTCTGTGAACCTCTCCACTTAGTTTCTTGTGGCATGGCAGAGCAAATGAACTGCTGAGAGAAAGAGACAGAGGGAGAGAGAGAGAGAGAGAGAGGGAGAGAGAGAGGGAGAGAGAGAGAGATAGAGGGAGAGAGAGAATCTAATATATTGTAACTTAATCTCACTACTGACATACCATCACCTCTGTTCTATTCTATTGTTCATACAGACCTCAATGGCACATTGTTAGGAGGAAGCTTTATACAAGTGTGAATATCAGGAGGTAGAAATCATTGGGGCTATCTTGGATGCTGACTGCCACCTCTGGCCTATATGATTCCTTGCTTTTATCTAGGAGAAGATAGTTGCATGTTGTAGTTACTGAGAAAAAATTCCTAGATTACCTTTATTGTTGTTGTTAAATGCCGTTGAGCAGATTCCAACCCATAGTGACTCTGTATAGGGTTTCCAAAGAGCAGCTAGTGAGCTTGAACCACCGACCTTGCAGTTCATACGACTTTGTAGTCTGACGCATTAGCCCACAGCGCCCACCAGGACTCCCTTAAATCCATCACTATGATTGGGGAAATAACACGTTTGGATGGTTTAGGTCTGGGCTACTGAGCTAACGTCTGTTTCAAGTTGGCTAAAATGACAATGACTGACTTAGACCAACGAGGGTCTGTCTGGAGCCAGAGGTGCTGCTGCTGTATTCCAACAGCGTTTTCTCCAATGAAAGTGGTGGATACTACAAGGAGGCATCAAAACGTTTGTGGAAAAAGGGAATTAAAAAAGGATTTTTTTTTTGAAGCTACTTCATTTGGTGATCAGGCAAGCACAGTGTTTTCTACAGTGTGTATCTAATTACTCACCATCCATATATATCTTCTTTTCTACTCATGCACTGTTAATTACATTTATTGTTGTTGTTAGGTGCCATTGAATCAGCTCCAACTCATAGCGACCCTGTGAACAACAGAACGAAACACAACCTAGTCCTGGGCCATCTCTACAACTGTTGTTCTGCTTGAGCCCATTGCTGCTATCGCTGTGTCAGTCCTCACTGAGGGGGATGGGGCATCTTCCTCTTTTTTCCTTAACCCTCTACTGTACTGTACCATACATGATGTCCTTCTCCAGGGATCGGTCCCACATGATAACATGTCCAAAGTATGAGAGACAAAGTCTCACCATCCTGGCTTCTAAGGAGCACTCCAGCGGTACTTCTTCCAGTTTAGGCTTGTTTGTTCTACTGGCGAGGTACTATGGAGTACCTTTGATATTTTTCTCTAATACCACAACTCAAATGCATCAATTCTTCTATAGCATTCCTTATTAATTGTCCAACTTTCACATGTATATGAGGTTATTAAAAGTACCATGGTTTGGATCAGCTGTTTCTTAGTCCTTAAACTGATATCTTTGCTCTAGAAGACTTTAAAGAGGTCTTGTGTAGTAGTTTTGTCTATTGCAACACGTCATTGGATTTCTTGACTGTTACTTCCATGAGTGTTGATTGTGAATTCAAGCAAAATAAAGTTAATATTTTCTCCATTTATCATGATGTTATTTATTGCTCCAGTGGTAAGGATTTTTTTTTTTTTTTTACATTGAGGTACAATCCATACTGTGGTCTTTGGTTTTAATCAGTAAATATTTTAAGTACTCTTCACTTTCAGCAAGCAAGGTTGCATCATCTGCATATTTCAGGTTTTTAGTGAGTCTTCCTCCAATTTTGATGCTATGTTCTTCTTTATATTTTCCATAATCTCAGACTAACTTGCTTAGCATACAGATTGAATAAAAATGGTGAAAGAATACAACCCTGGTACAGACCTTCCCTGGTTTTAAACCATTCAGTATCCCTTTGTTCTGTTCAAATAACTGCCTCTTGCTCTGTGTACAGATTCCTCATGAGCACAATTAAGAGTTCTGCAATACCTAGTCTTTGCAATGTTATCCATACCTTGTCATGATTCACACAGTAGGAAGACTTTGCATAGTCAGTAAAACACAAGTAAACATCTTTTTTTGTATTCTCTGCTTTCTGCCAAGATTCACTTGATGTTAGCAATGATATCCCTCATTCTACATCCTCTTGTGAACCCAGCTTGAATTTCTGGCAGTTCCCTGTTGATGTGCTATTGCAGCCATTTTTTAGTTATCTTTAACAAAAATTTACTTGCATATGATATTTCAGGCTACTAACTTCAAGGAGCTCTGGTAGCGTAGTGGTTACGAATTGGGCTGCTAACCTCAAGGTCAGCAGTTCAAAACTACCAGCTGTTGCACGGGAGAAAAATGAGGCTTTCTACTCCCTTAAAGATTTGCAGCCTCGGAAAACCTGTGCAGGGTCACTATGAGTTGGAACCGACTCCATGGTACTTAACAACAACAACAACCTCAAGGTCAGCAGGTTGAAACTACCAGCCAGTCCATGGGAGAAAGATTAGACTTTCTGCTCCCATAAATATTTATAGCATGGAAACCCTATGCAGGGCCGCTATGAGTTGGAATAGGCACCAGGGCACACCACCACCACCACCACCATGATATTAATGATATTGTCTGATGATTTCTGTATTCTGTTGGGTCACCTCTCTTTGAAATGGATACAGATATGGATCTCTTTCCACTGATGGGCCAGGTAGCAGTGTTCTAAATTTCTTGGCATAGATGAGTGAGTGCCTCCCGTGCTGCATCAGTTTGTTGAAAGATTTCAATTTATATTCGGTCAATTCCTGGAGCTTTGTTTTCTTCAATGCTTTCAGTGCAGCTTGGACTTCTTCCTTTAGTACCATCAGTTCATGATTATATACTACCTCCTGAAATGGTTGAACATTGACCATTTCTTTTTAGTACAGTAACTCTTTGTACACCTTCCATCTTTTAAAAAAATGTTTTATTGTGAATTATGTGATCGTTTACATGGGAGAACATTGGTTTTACATTCATCCTATCGTATATCATTTCATTGCCATGGTTACAATCTCCTCCATGCATCATCAACCAACCAAAGGGTATACACCACGAGCCTGCCCCTGGGTCCTTCCATATTCTTTTGATGCTTTCAGCATTAGTCAGTATTTTGTCCAAAGATTCCTGCAGTAGTACAATTTGACATGACATGCGTTAATAGTCCCTTTCAAAACTCTAATTCAGACTCCAAGTCCAGGCTCTCTGAGTGCTGACCTTTCTTCTACATCAGCTCTGGATACAACTCCTCACAGCCCAACAATGTAAGGGGTCCACTTCTAACATAACCAATATAGAATTGTAGAGAAAGAACAGGATTAACTTTTAATAAAGTACTCATTGAAAAAACGAGACTAGAACATAACATATAGCTGGTCCTAGTGGAACAAAGAAGGTGGTTCATGTTGTATCACTCCCTGTTATTTATTCAAAATGAGAATGAATGATCTCTGAAGATGCTTTAGAAAAGTTTTGTAATAGAAGGTAGTCTTGGTATATAGAGAGTCACTGACTGGACTAAGTTTACCCTGAAAATGTAAAACCAAAAAACTTAGTAGAGAAAGCATTTTTAGATGACACTAATGCTTTGTTTCATTCTGTTGTCACTAGGAGTTGGAACCAACTTGACTACACCTAACAACACAACAACACAACCCTCTATTACCTGTGGATAGTGAAGGAAATAATAAAAATTATTTAAAAATTATTTTACAGCTGTTAATCCTACACAAGTTAGCTAATGAAACGTTTTTGTGGGCTCTGAAGCATTTGTCCTTTAAGAGAAGAATCATGTTGTGGGTTAAGTGAAGCTGTGAGCCTGAAATAACACCTGCTATTGTGAGGGGCTATTTTACTAGTTCAGGATATGAAAGGATAGCTTCATCGTAGTGATAAGGCCTATGGGATTTCTCTTCAGATGGCCTGGAAGGAACCCAAGATAGAAAGTTATGGAAGAAATTGATTATTCCTTTATAAAATTTCAGATAGTAGGATAGAATTTACATTAGATTTATTTCTGAGAAACATATGATGCAAAGACTGCCCTTCCCAATAAAGTTATGTTATTTTTTCTAGTCTACAAAATTGAGTGAGTATGGATGAGTGAAATGTATAAAAAAAACACATTTTTTTTTTTTTTTTTTTAGGTAGGAATAGATTCATCATTGAGTTTCCCTGCCAAATTCAGAATTAGATAGTGGAAAAATCCTATTTATTTTGAGTTTGTGAATTTGCCAGAAAACTGTTGGGAAAAATAAAGACAAGCCAGATGAGGGCTTGGATTATGGAATGAACCATAGATGACATATGACTGAATTTTTTAAAGAGAAGAATATACTTTTTCCCACTTTTAGTTTAAACTCTTTAATAAATTTGATTTGCAGCATTCTCTTCTATTTTACTAAAGAATAGCAGCAAAACACAGCATATTTTACTGTTTAAATCAACCTAAGTGTCCGGAAGCAGAAACTATCAAGTTTCCATAGTAACGCTCATTTAGTCAGATCACACACGTTGTATCTAGCTATTAGTTTACTCTTATGATGTTAAAAGAACGTAATATTTACTCTGTATGGTGGTTAAGTTATTGTTACAAAGCAAGGCACTGCCATATTTCATGCACGTACACTTTAAAACCTTTCATTATGGTAGACTTGGCATTTGACTGCTTGTACTATTTTGGAAAATGTGAAAATATTGCAAAAGTTTTTAAACAGTTTCTGAAGACAATTAAACAGGAAATCATGAACATATTACAAGCTAGCAAATTTGTAAGATAAAGATGAACTGGCTTTTGTGAGAATGTTTGCACCAGAATTTGTGGCTGATTTTCTGAGAATTTATTTGGTCTCTTAAATGTGTGTAGCTTTGCCTTGATTTACTCTTAGTTTTCACAGTTATCACAGTCTATGTGGTTGCTGTTTGTTGGTAAGTGCTGTCAAGTTGGTTCTTTCTCACAGTGGCCCTGTGCTCGAGGTGGTATATGTCCTTGATATCTACTGTTTAGGGATTCATCCTAATTCATTTTGAATCCATAAATTCATGAATACCACTATATCTCTGACTTTTGGCTGACTTTTTTGGGCCTACCTATCTACAACTCACTACTTAGAAACCCTATACTGGTTTGCTGTGAGTCAGAACCTCCTTGATAGCACTTAACAACAACTCTTATACAAAGAAGCTCCCCCCCACCCTAAATTTATATACATTATGACAGATGACCCATTGAAAAGGGCAAATATTGATATCCTGGTGGGCCCTCACTTATGCACACACCAGGCACATTCATTGGTGTACAATTGACCTTCACAAACCAATCTTATGCTGTGTAGTTCAGATGGGTTCTTTAGTAAAATGAAAAAATGCTGAGTGTTCTATTTATTTCCAAGCCCATTTGTAATTATCACATAGTTGTTTTGGTGTTAAGCCAACCTTGTATTCCTGGGATAGATATCATTTGATCATACTGTATAATTATTTTTTATATATTGCTAGATTCAACTTGGTAGTATTTTGTGGATGATTTTTTACTTCTATATTTACAAGAGACATTGGTCTAAGTTTTTTTTTCTTTCTTGTGACAGTCTTAAATATAGGAATGTACTCTATCTACCCAAATTCCTATTCAGTTCAATTAAAAACAAAACAATGGAAAATGACAATTTTTTTTAATAGGAGTGTAATTTATTTGGTTGACTGGATTGTTCACTTCTAGTCTGTCTGAATGCTAGAGTAACATTGAGAGGTATTGTTCAAATCAGGAAGTCTTTATGGAATGCCGATTGTGCTAAGCATTTTACAACGTTTGGGGGATACACAGATGAACAATGAGTGGTAGCAGCAGGAGCAGCAGAGTAGTTGTAACAAGTTGCCTAGTGAGTAAGAGTATTTGGGGTTAGATAACCTTTGCCACTTCCTAATGGACTGTCAACAAACAACTTGGTTTTAGCTTTCTCATCTGTACAATACAATACAGCATCCAATTCATTGGATTGCTATGAGGTTTAAATGAAGTAATGCATACTAACAGTGTCTGGTGCCTACTAATCGCTAGATCCAGTTTAGTTATTATTACTATTATTATTGTTTCTATTAGCTTTTCATGTGTTAGAATTTATACACATAATTTCATTTACTTTTCATAACAACCTTGTATAGGAGGATAGTATTACTTCCATTTTTCTGAGAACCTGAGACTTACAGAATCTGAATAACTTTAGTGAGACAACAACTATGGTGACTGGTAGAAGAACATGGCCAACCCAGTGTTCAATAAATTCTTCTATACAGTCTGTTCCTGGCTAAAAGGAGCTCCCACCTAGTTTTCCCAAGAAGCTTAGATTCTTTAAAGTTTCTGAAAGAGATTTTTTTTTGGTGCCATATTTCAGTGTCTTATTTTCCTAAAGTCAAAAGTTTTTTTTTCTTTTAAAAAGTCTAACCCTATTTCACCTATTGCATTAGAACTGTATTGCTTCCTTCATATAGAGAAGAAACATGTTCATCCATATGGCAATCATAAGTGAATATATTTCAGTATTTTGTCTTATTTATTTACTTAGAGAATCTATTGTTTAATGGAGAAAAGTACAAATTATATATGAAAGCTTTATTTTCTGGATTTCTCTTTAATATAAAAGCTCAGTTAAGAAACTAAATCTTTGGCTATCTAATTGGACCCTTTTCCTACCCTTTTAATTCTTGGTTTCAACATTATTTTCCAAGGTTTTCTGAAACCTTGCGGGTAGGTTCTCACCTTGCCTTAGTTTTTAAATGTCCTCAGTGTTCACACTACACAAGAAGTACAGGTGGTCATAAAAAGGTATGAAAAAGGATCAATGAAGAATGTGAAGCCAAATGTAAAAACATTTAGGGTCAAATTTAGTGCATTGTAGACACAACTCCCCCTATATAGACATAGCTCTTCCATGTTGAAAAATTCCCTTAATTTTTCAGGAAAGATGACAAAGTTTTGGATGCTGCGGCACTGGAGATAGTAGTGTAAGTAGGAGACATGCAAAAATGATGCAGAATTAAGTTGGGGTGACTATTGTTCTTCCACCAAGAGTCATCTCCAGACTTGTATGCACTCAGGGAAGGTGGTCAATGACTTTGTTGAAAATCAACTTGCTTCTATCAAAGGGATATATTATTCAACATTTCCTTTCTTTCTTCCTATCCAATGGCTTGAATAGGAATGTTTCTAACCACAGAGCAGGGGATTGGGCTCAAACTTCTTCTAAAAATGAAGCCTTCTGAGTGATATATGCTTATAATTTAAGCTTCTGTGAATGATGGGTAAATACCAAAAAAGCAGGCAATTCTTTTAAAAGGAAAAAAAATCTTTATTTTAAAGGAAGAAAATCCCAGAACATACCAAGTATGACACAAGACTGATACCCACCCAGTGGCCAGATATGTTTTCCTGAGGGATTTCTTTGTGTTTATTCCTCTAGCCTTTTTTCATTCCTGACTTTTGGGGTGGCCCTTCTGTGAAGAGTTTCCTCATCCCAGCTGTTATGATGTTTAATCTAGAGTTGCCAACTTCTGATCTGGCGGTTCCAGGACACAGGGTGAGGAAAACAAAGTCTTCCAGTATTTCTGAATTCAACCCCCACCCGCACTGGAATGAGTGCTTTAATCTCTGGTCAATCCCAAATTGTTTTCAACCCTTGCTATATCTTTCCTCTCCCCCAGAATAGCAGAAATATTTCTAATGGTAAAGATCTGTGTCCACGTCCAGAGTTCAACTTACTTCTGCTCCATGTAAACCTCAATTTACTTCTCTTTTCCTTTTGCATCCTTCTCTTCCTCTTCACTCAAGTAAGTAAATTTGATAATTGTGTGTATGTGTGACATATTTATTTACTTTAAAGAACTTTTTATTGTTTCAACATAAAACTGAGATTGGTTTTCAAGCGAATTGGAGTGTATTCTTTTCCCCCTTTAGGAAAAGCCGGGTCATCTTTAAACAGGATAATCATCTGGTTTTGATCCTAATGTTAGTCCATGGGATGTCTTGATACTTCCAATAAGGGATGTCATGGCATTTCATTTTAGAAAGATACAAAGATAACAAGGACAGCTACTCTCTCCTTACTCATTCCCAGTTTGAACTACTTAATATTAAAGTGGTGTGGTTCTGACAGGCTGTGTGTTTTGTGCCTGGGCAAAGTAAATGAGCAATTAGAGGTAAGCAGAATTAGCACTCAAAGGTAGAAAGCAGTGAGCAGAATTATATGAAGAAATCCTATTTGTGCAAATATTGTTATTGTTAAGTGCCATTGAGTTGGTTCCAACTCATAGCAACCGATATAGGGTTTCCAAAGAGCAGCTGGTAGGTTTGAACCGCCGACCTTGTAGTTCAAACCGACCTTGTGGTTCAGTGCTTTGTCCTGCAGCTCCATACCCGGATTCCAAATGTGAGAAGGCATAAATCTGACAATACTGTTAAGCTGTTGCTTTATTTTGGTATATTCAGCAGTGCTATTATACTGTGAATGAGTCTACTTCACCTCTGGCAGTTGCCATGGAAATTATTTAGGAAGCTCAGTGGTGAAGGAGTCCTGGTGTGGTGCTGCTGGGTAATGTGCTGAGCTGCAAGGTCATTTTGAACTGCAAGGTTGGTGGTTCAAGCTCACCAGCCGCTTCTCGGAAACCCTCTACAGGGTCACTTTGAGTTGGAACCAACTGGATGGTACTTAACAACAACAACAACAAAATGCTGAAGTAGGAAATATGTGGTTATTTGCATCCCCTACTCGTTCAAATGTTTGGTACCACATAGTTAATCTGACATGGCTTTGTTTAATGACCTCACCATCAAACCTTCTACAGATTTGCCTGTAGGTTATACCCCATCCTCTGGATCTTTTCCTCACCCTTATTATCCTTGGGAAGAGTGGCTAGCCATGGATCTGAGTTAATTTAGTGTCTTCCTTCCTTGTACATTTGTACTCCGACAGGTGTAGCTAGCTAGCTTGCTGGGGAAAGATTTAGTATTAATGTAACATTTTGCATTTTGACAATAGGACCCTTTTAGAATTAGCTCCTAATCTAAAAAGAAACTCTGCTAATAGGACAAATTACTGGGTATTTCAAGTGATGTCAAGCTAATAAGAGAGATGTCTGGACAGGCAGGCCTTTTGGTGCACTATGGGATTGTATGATGTCCTGTAGGACCATAGGCTTGATGTTCTGTAGGATCATAAAGCTGTCTTTAAAACATCACTTCTTTTCTGTTGAAGAAAATTCCTATTATTTTGAACAATTTTAATGAAAGCTTCAAAGAAAAAACGATTTATATTCAAGGAAGGAGGGAACACTCGTTCAAAGCCACTTTAATAAAAAATATAAAGATTACATAGTGTCTCCAATACACTACCTCATAGCAGTCTAGATGAGAAAAGCCCAGATTCCTATAATATTTTTAATAAAAAATATATTATTCCAGATATTTTGAATGTTTGACAAGTAGTTCTCTTGTTTGTGCTTTCTTTCCTTTTTCTTATTTCTGCATCACTGTATTATGTATACTTTTGCTTTGATAAGTGGAAAAATTACCACTCTTTCCAAATAGAAACTCAGAAAGCTGAAGTTCTTATAATTAAAAATTTTTTTTGGTGTTTATTTATTTGTTTATTGAATAAGATGGGAGTCTACTTTTGGAGCATACTTAGGAGATCTGAGTCACATTTATAGTTTTATTGATATGGACTTGTTATATTTTGACTCATCCCTCTAGTACCAACTATGCCGGAAATCTTTTATGAAGATTGTGGATTCTAATATCTTACTTCTATTGTAGACATGGATGTGGTGCTGTGGGTTAATGCACTGGACTGCAAAGTCAGTTTGAATTGGAAGATCAGTGGTTCAAGCTCACCAACTGCTCCTTGGAAACCCTTATAGAGGGTCACTGTGGATTAGAACAGACTTGGCGAAACTTAACAACAATAGTGAACATGGCATCTTTGAACTTTCTGAGTTTATGAAAATATGCTTTTCATATCATATACATAAATTTGTACATGATCTTAAAATAAAGTTCCTTGCTGTTTAAACATTAAGATTTGTTTCTTAAAATTTTCACCCAAACAGACTTCTGGGGTAGGATAGTGGAGTAGGCAGACACATTGAACAAATATTCTGCAACAAAGACTTGGAGTCCAAGTGAATCAAATACCGATAATGATCCTGGAAATCTGAGCTTCAGAGATGAGACACAGAGGTAGACTGAGTGTCAATGGAAGAGGAAGCTGAACAGTGAGAGAGAAGAAAATGGTTGGGCTGTCAGCTGGCATGGAGTGGTGTAGCCATTTTAAGATTCAGGCACAGGATGGGGCTGGAATCTGGTAGCAAAGGGGTTGTGGTTATTTCTTGTTCTGAGTCCTACTAGTAGCCAGGGAATGACCAGTCTCCACTATCACCAACCCAGTGGCCAGTGGCACCCCCTATGCTCTGCCTGGTTTCAAATGCCACTCTTGTTTCAGGAACCCACTCTGAACTATGCTATACAAACAGTCAACAGAGAACTGTGCACATACTTCCAGTCTGTCACTTCCACCTGGAGACAGGTGTTGAGTGCTTGAGAACATAACAGCATACAATCCTCAATTTAATATAAGATACCACAGTGTCTCAGAGACAACAGATAATTTTAGCTTACTTGAAGAAACAAGAGAGTGCTTCAAGCAAGTTGCCAAAATACAGAGTTAGAAACTATAATACCAGAAACTGTATCAAAACTAATAGATAAGGAATTTAAAAGAATGATATTTAGGTACCTTCAATAGATTGAGAGACAGATCAAGGGAAATAGGGACACAGAAAAAGCAAAAACAAAACAACTTTAGAGGAATTTAGGAAACATTGTAAGAACAAACTGACAAAATGAATGAAAAATTGGAAACCATAGAAAAAGAACAAGCAGAAAGACAGAGAATTAATAAAAAAGACCAGAAATATATAATACATTGAGAGTGAAAATAAGTAAAATTCAATCAATGGAAGGCTGAATTATTGAACTGGAAGACTAATCTCTCAATATTCATCTGCTAAAGGAACAATCCTGGTGTGGTACTGTAGGATTAGCACTGGACTGAGAACCACAAGGTCAGTAGTTCAAACCCACCAGCTGCTCCTCGAAAACCTTACACAGAAATGACTTGACAGCACTTAACAATGATAACAACAAAGGAACAATTAGAAAACACGAATAAAATAACCTGAAGAAAGCTTAAGATTGCTGTGGGACTGTATCAGGAGGAATAATGCATGTTATTGGAATTCCAGAGCAGGAAGAGACAAAAACAAAAAAGCACACACAAACAACAAAACTAAAAAACAAACAGACAGTGAAAATCGTTGAAGAGTTGTTGAAAGAAAACTACCCTGCCATCATGAAAGATGAAAATATAGCGATTCAAGAAATTAAACAAACTCCAGACAGGATAGACCCCAAAAGAAAATCACCAAGTCTTATTATAATCAAACTTTTCAAAACAAGGAAAGAATCCTGAGAGTAGCTCAGCAAAAATGAAAAGTTACTTACAAAGGAGAACTAGTAAGACTAACCTCTGATTTCTTTGCAGAAACTATGCAGACAAGAAGACAAGGAGACGACATATATAAAACTATGAAAGAAAAAGATTGCCAGCCAAGACTTATATACCCAGCAAAGTTGTCCAACACATATAACAGCAAAATTCCAGATAAACACAAATTAAAAGAATTCATGATCCCAGACTACCTTGCAAAGAATACTAAAAGGAGTTCTTTGGACAGAGAACCAACAACAGCAGCCAACACCTGAGACTAACATACATGACAGTATCACCCAGAACTCAACCCAGATACAAAAGTATTCAAAGTAAACCTACAAGATTGAAAATTGGGAACCAGAATACCAGTTTGCAAGAAATAAAAACATCAAGTAAAAAAGGGAGAACAATGTAGTTACAGAATTTCCATATGAAAAGAAATTCAAATGTATTTCAAGAAAAAAAATTAAAAAAAAGAAAAATACCTCAATGTAATCCTAAAACAAACCAAGTCTTGCCTTTAGCCTTAGTCCAACCTTTACCCCTGATAGATATAACCTTGGTTCTAAACATAACCCTAACAGTAAAATAAATTTTAGGCCTATCCTAGACCTACTCATAATCCTTACCGTAACTCCTTTCTCTTACCTCCCTGGTCCCTCACTTTTTTTTTTTTTTTTTTTAAG
>NW_006408632.1:1645492-1650947 GCF_000296735.1 Chrysochloris asiatica
AGTTCCGACTCATAGCGACCCTGTACAGCAAATCTTTACAGGAGCAGAAAGCCTCATCTTTCTCCAGTGGAACAGCTGGTAGTTTCGAACTGCTGACCCTGAGGTTCGCATTACAATGATTATAATCCCCTCCATGTACCATCAGTTAACAGTATTTCTCTCCATTCATTTTAGCTCTTTTTTGTTTTTTTAAACACTGAGGTATATATAATAATTTATGCCACCAAAGCACACATTCTGCAAGTCTGCCTCCTGGCTGCCAGCTCATTTTTTAAAAAAATATATCAATATAAATACTTTGTCAAATTTGAAGAGCTTTGTTGGTCAAAATATTTTTGTTTTGTTCATTTTCAGTTGTCAAAATAAGTGCAATTGGAAACAGCTGTCTTCAAATTATTTTTAGCAATTTTCACATTCAACTCTAAAAGTGGTAACTAAGAAAATGGGCCTTATCTACATAAGATTTTTCCTAGATTATATATTGAAGTTGTTGTTATGTATATTGGAAGATCATTAAAAATAGAAGCTGATCATTTTAAAACTAGTGCCACAGTTTTATAGAATGACATTTTCCATGTTCTCATTTTTATCTAAATAAATTAGTTGCATTTGGTTATTTTATACATCTTAACAGATTTTATGATTTTGGGGGATTGATTTTAACGCAGTTAAAGCAAAATGAGTGTTTCTTTATCCTATTAATCTTGTCTTCAAGGTGCATTTAAACTTCTTTTCATCTTTTAAAGTTTAATAATGTGATGTGATATTAGCATTTAGAAAATTTTCATGCTCTAATAACACTTATAATCAGGTAAATACATTTATTTATTTATTTATTATTTTAAGATTAATAGTCTAAATGAGCTGTTGATGAAATTTGGAAAGTGAGAAGCTATTGGAAATATTTTAAAAAATAATAGTTTAATGTAAATTTATATACTTTTAGATAATTTCTTATTCCAAATTTATCCTTCCAGAACTTTTAATTTATTATAAGAATTTAAAATAATAAATACCATGTGCTTCCCTTCCTCCCCCCACCCCCCACTCCCACCCCACCCCCTTTCTCCTAAAGTTGAGTCTGGTCAGAACCAGAATAAAGATAATTTCCATTGAAGATACATTTCTATCAGGAATCTGAAAGTATGAAAACTGCTTATTTTACTACTTATGTTAGGATTCCATTGCTGTTCATGCATTGCATAACTCACAAAGAATTGGACTGCAAAAGGATTTTGACTTTACAAGGCATTACGGTATAGCAAAGAAGTCAAGATTGCAAGTTAGTAACCTTTTATGCAAGATGTTGCTTTTCATTAAGCCACTTCTCTAAGCCTCATTTTTCCTCATAAGGATGACTATGGATATGGACTGGATGGTTTTCCTATTTTCACCCTCTCTGATATTTTGAAATACTTGGCACACAATCTAAAACTGACTACTATGCTGTCCACTCCTTTCCTCCACAGTCCACCTTAAAATGTTTTGTATTTTCCTCAAGGGCCACAGTTTACCAGATGCACTCACCAACTACAGATGATTTTGCTTTGAGATGAGATTACTTATGAGAGAAACACATATGGTACATTCTGACTCACAGTGAAAGCAAAATAAAATACAAGAACACTTTGTTTAACATGAGACCCTGTAAGGTCTCTAATGAAAATAATTTTATCCTGACTTCTGCAATCTACACAGATCTTTGCTGATCTTGTGAAAAATGGCAGCTTTTGTCCACCACAAATTTACCATTATATGGTTAGCAGTGCAATGCTTATCCTACAGCTCCACATATTTTCCTTTTATTAATGTGTTTAATTCTGAGTTTTATTTTCACACTGTACACTTTAATACAGACCACTTTTCCTCCCTTCTGGCTCAGACAAGAATGTGTTCTTCCTTTCAAAGAGTAGTTCCTGCACTTGTGTTCTTCTGGCTCCCACCATCATCTTGCATCTTTAATATTACTTTATTATAGTCTTCCTATCTGCCCAAAGCCAGAGTAGTTTTCTCCATCTGAAAGAAGACCCTTCCTTTTGATTTTATTACTTTCTCATGTGCTGTCCTTCAGTTCTTCTTTCACTACCCCACATACTGTAAGAATCATGTGTGTTTGCTTCCACTGCTTTAGGATGATCTGGAATTTCCATAACCATTTATAGCTCTGCTTCTGTCCCCAACATATTACTGAAACCACTTTCTTAAAAGTGACTAAAATGATTCAGTCACTGAATATAATTACGTTTTCTCAGTGTTCTTACTTGCTGTTGGCCAAATCCTGAAACTCTTTCCTCCTTTGGCATCTTTACATTATTAATTTCCTGGGTTTCCACAATACTCTGCCAGTTCTTTCTGCTGCTTCTTTCTTCTGTCACTTTAGTTGTTCCCCAAGGAGCTCCGAATCTTTCCTCTCATTTTGATCTAGTTTATAGACTGATCCAGTCTCTTAGGATTCACTGTTACCTGTATGTGGTTGGGTCCCAAATCTATAGATATAACCCAGTTTTCTTTATTAAATGAAACTTTCCGTTTCCTTTTTCCTTCCCCTCTCCCTCCCTTCTAAATTTAATAGGGCCACAGTTTCAAGTTTGACCTAAATATCTGATATCTTAGAATCATGATGTATAAGTGGAACTCATCACCTATTTGCTCAAATCTGCTTTACCTCAGATATCCCTTTTAGAATTTTTTAAAATGCACTTCTTTCAGCTTAAGAAATGCTGAACATGGTCTTCTGTTTTGCTTTTCTAACTCCAAGTCTTTGTACATTTCATTATAATACTTGACTTTGTCTTCTGGAGCTACCCTTAGAAATTTTCTGTTCAGCTCTTTGACTTCCTCATTTATTCCATTCACTTTAGTGTGTCTGTTGTTGTTGATATTTAGTGCCTTTGACTTGGTTGTGACTCGTAGCAACCCTGAATAGGGTTTCTGAGAAGTGGCTAGTGAATTTGAACTGCTGATCTTGTGGTCAAGTGCTTATCCTACAGTGCCACACCAGGACTCCTAGCATGTCTGTACTGGAGAGTGAATTTCAGAGTCTCTTCTGATATCTATTTTGGTTTTTGCTTTCTTTTCTATCTTTTAGCTTTCTTCCTATGTGACGTTCTTGATGTTATCCCACAAATCTTCTGGTCTTTGGTTTTTAGTGTCTAATGCATCAAATCTGTTCTTGAGATCGTCTCTAAATTCAGGTGAGATATGTTCAAGGTCATATTTTGGCTCTTGTGGACTTGTTTTAATTTTTTCAGCTTCAGCCAGAACGTGCATATGAGCAATTAGATGGTCTGTTCCATAGTGTACCCTTGACCACGTTTTGGCTGATTTAATATTGAGTTTTTACATCATCTCTTCCATAGAGGTAGTCAGTTTGATTCCTGTGTATTACATATGGTGAAGTCCATGTGTATAGTCATCTTTTATGCTGCTGGAAAGAGGTCATTGCAATGAAGAAATCATTGGTCTTGCAAAATTCTATCATGAGATCTTCATTATCATTTCTGTTACCAGCGCCACATTTTCAGACTACTGTTCCTTCCACTTTTGTTTCCAACCTTGGCATTCTAGTCATCAGTGAATATTAAAACATCTTGATTGCATATTTGATTAATTTCAGACTGAAGAAGTTGGCAGAATTCTTCAGTTTCATATCACTGACTTTAGTGGTTGATACATAAATTTGAATAATATTGGTATTAACTGTTCTTCCTTGTTGTTGCTTTTAAGTCCCCTAGAGTCAGGTCTGACTCACAGTGACCCTGTATAGGGGTTCTGAGGAGCAGCTGGTAAACTTGAACTACTAAACTTGTGGTTTGAAGTCCAGTGCTGATACTACAGTGCCACACTATCCTATCACAGTGTTGTACTTCAAGACAGATCTTGACCCAAAACCTATGGGATAAAGTAAATAATGGAAGAATGGATAAGTAAACTTTGGTACATACACACAATGGACTACTATACACCATTGAAAAATAATGATGAATCCGTGAAGCATCTTATAACAAGGATGAACCTGGAGGACATTATGTTGAATGAAATTAGTCAGCCATAAAAGGACAAATATTGTATGAGCTTGCTATTAAAAAAAAATCAATAAATGGTTTTCATTATAAAAGAAACAGTCTTAGATAGTTACTGGGTGGGACGGAAGGAGAGTAATTCACTGGCTAGAGGGTACATACCTGTTTTTTTGGGTGGTGGTGAAAGAGGAAGGCTGACAAAAGAATGATGAAGATAGGTGAAGACCCAGGAAGGAGTGCAAGGGTTAAAGGGGATAGACATGAATAGTTCTGTGTACACAATCCTGCAAGAAGTGTGCTGCAGGTAGATACACAAGCTGAATACATATGGGAGAGCGAGTAGGACCATACTTACAAATATGTAAGGATTTGGTAGAGGATATTTGTACATGTGTATTTGTCTTTGCTGCAAACACATCTCTGAATGTGGTGGAGCATACAGCGAGTGGACAAAATGCTGAAAACTTCTTGCACATTACCAAACACCTCAAGGCAACAAGTTGCTGGGCCTGGGGCCTCAGGACTGTAGTCTCAGGGGACACTATTGTCAATTAGCATCACATAGTCCACAAAGACAGTGTTCTCTATTCTACTTTGGTGAGGAGTGACTGACATCTTAAAAGTTCATGAGCAGTTATCTAAGTGCTACTATTGTTCTATGTGCAGAAGCAAAAAGCAGTACTAAAATTGAAGACGCTTGAAATCAATTAGTCCAATGAACTAATGAAATACATGAACATCAGTCTCCACATCTCTGAGACCCGAACTTGATGGTACCCAGCTACCACTACCAACTACTTGGAAAGCGAGCACATTAGAAGATCCCTGATACAGTGGGAGACGATGTGGAACAAAACTCAAAGTTATATGAAAGACTGGAGGAACCCAAAACTATGGCCGTTGGCCACCCTTCATTTCTGGAACAGAACTCACCCTCGAGGTCCAATTTTGAACCAAGTGGTAGGTAGGTATATAATGGGACAACAAAACTAGTGAACTATGCTCACCGTGGAATGGTCAACCATTCAGGATCAAAAGGGCAACATTTACCAGTGGACAAGGTTCAGAGGAGTTGGAAAGGAGGCTGGAATGGAAATAGGAACCACAGGGAAGAAGTGAAATAACTGTTGTTATGTGGAAAGGATTGCAATCATTGAAATAAAGTGTGTGATTTGTAGGATGTAAAACAGATGATCTACTCTGTAAGCCTTCACTTAATTTGCAATCAAAAGTTTAAAAAAATTCAAAGTGTGAAACTATTGTTTCTCAATGTATCTTTCATCTAGATCTATACCCTTTTTTTTTTTTATAATGTTTTATTGTGAATTATGTGATGGTTTACATGGGAGAACATTAGTTTTACATTCATCCTATCTTATATCGTTTCATTGTTATGGTTACAGTCCCCTCCATGCATCATCAACCAACCAAAG
>NW_006408632.1:1663642-1665854 GCF_000296735.1 Chrysochloris asiatica
CTTCTTATATGCTTATCTTTTTGTCTTTCATGGTGTTACGGAAGTTTTCTTCCAACAACTCTTCGACAACTGTCTCCTTGCTTGTCTCTTCTTTTTCTGGAATTCCAGTTATGCTTAAGCTTTTCTTCTTTATGGCATCCCACATAATACTTAAGATTTCTGCTGACTTTTTCATTCTTTTTCCTGATTATCCTTCTAGCATACTAGTATTGAGGCATTTATTTTCAAGGTCACTAATTTGGGCTTCCATTGCTTCACATCTATTTTTTTGTCCTTTTAATGTATTTTCTATTTCTGAGAACTTAGTATTAATCTTGTGAATTTCTAATGGCAGCTTTTGCCTTGTTTCAAAATTTGCATTTGTATTGTCTGTTTGTTCTTGTAGTGTTTTACAATCTTGTAAAGTTTCTTTTGTATTCTCCTTGTTTTCCTGGGTATTTCTATTGATCTTTGTTGTTGTTGTGAAGTGCTGTTGAGTTGATTCCGACCCATAACGACCCTGTATAGGGTTTCCGAGGAGCAGCTGGTGAGCCTGAACTGCCGACCTTGCAGTTCAAACAGCACTGATCTTTGGTAGGTACCTAATTCTCATTCTTTTGAATTCTATTTCAGTTAGTTTCTTTACCTTTTCATCTTCAGTAACATTTTCTGGTTCTGCATCTTGGTGTTTTTTTTGAGCCATTCTCTCATTTCTTCTTGTTCCCTAAAATTGTCTGTTATCTCTGGGATGTTGTGGAATTGTCACTTTGATAAAAACAAACAGTGCAGTTGTTGGCCCTGGAGGGGAGAAGTCTCTGGGGCAGCTCCTGCAATTCAAGGAGCTAACCAGGTGGTTGTAGAAGGGATGTAACAGCAGAGTTCCTGGCCTTAGATGGAGTTCTTTTTGGTCTCTATGCTATCTATGTTCAGGACACTCAATCTGTAAGGAGTACCTGGGGCCCTTGGTGGAGCTGATCTCAGTGTCTGTTAAGATCACAGGGAAGCTGGGAATAGTGTGACTGGTTAAATGCTGGTCTGGTGATCTGCAGGTTTTGTAGGTCAGGAGCTGAATCCATCTGAATCCAGCCACCAAAGCCACACAGCCAGTCCCCACCTTACACTGGTGTAGCTCCCAACCACATGGCTCCAAACTCCTGGAGAGCAGGATCTGCACTGGGGGTAGATGAGAGTGGGAGCTGGCCACACTTCTGGACAACAGGGGAGTATGGGGAAAAAGAAGAAATTGCACCTTTTCCATTGTCTGTGGGAATGTGCTCTTCCAGACCTCCCACTACTACCAAAGCTGCTCACAAGATGGATGAGCCTTGTCTGTCCAGCTGTTTACCTGTCTTGCCGTCCAAGCTCGGCTTCTCTTCCCAGCATGCACTGCAACCACTTCTCTGTCCTTTCCTCTGAAGTTTATGGTACCAGCATTTTCATCTGTGTCTGTTTCATTTTGTTAGCTGTAACTTTGTTGTGGAGGGTTCCTGTAGTGTATCTGTCTAGTTGCCATCTTTCCAAAGTCCACCTTCCATATTCTTTTGATGCTTCCTGCATTATTCAATATTTTGCCCATAGAATCGATTTATACCACTTCAACATCACAATTTTTACTTCCTCAAGGGATTCAAATCATGTTTCTTTGAAATGCTCTTTGTGTTTTAGGTACAAGAAGAAATTTAATGGGGGTAAGATCAGTGCTCTGGATGGATGGGGTATGGTTTCTTAATGAAATTTTCTTAGGACAGTCCTTGCTGTCCTAAGGTATGTGCCAAGGTTGTATTCTTTCACCATATTTACTCAGTTTGTATGCTGAATAAATAAACCAAGAACTGGATTATATGAAGAATAACATGACATCAGCACTAGTGGAATATTCATTAACAACCTGTGATATACAGATGATACAACCGTGCTTGCTGGAAGTGAAAATGACTCAAAATACTTATTGATGAAGATAAAAGACAGCAACCTTCAGTATGGATTGCACCTCAATGTAAAGAAAACAAAAATCCTCTGGACAAATAAATAACATCATGATAAATGGAGAAAAGATTGGATTTGCCAAAGACTTCATTTTGCTTGTATCTACAATCAACATTCATGGAAGCAGCAGTCAAGAAATCAAATGCTGTATTATATTACTGTATTACATTAGACAAATATGCTTCAAAAGATCTCTTTAAAGTATCAAAGATCAAAGATGTCATTTTGAGGACTAATGTGGGCCTGG
>NW_006408632.1:1667050-1669301 GCF_000296735.1 Chrysochloris asiatica
GTTTTTATATATTATATTTTTCTAGGATTTTTTTATTCCTTCTAAATTTTTTAATTTATTGGTTATGTATAATATGCTATAGCAATCTGGTTAATGTGTCATCATCAGTTTGGTTTACCTTTTTTATTTCTGGAATTTATCATTTGTTTGTTATTTCCTTTTCTTGATCAGTCTTACTAGCAATTCACAATTTTATTGGTCTTTACAAAAAAGGAAATTTTAACTTTGTTGATTCTTCTCCATTGTTTGTTTTCCATTTAATTTGTGCCTACTTTTAAGTTTATTTATTTTGTATTTCTTTCTTTAATTTTATTTTGCTTTTTTCCTCCTCTCTTGAGATAAATCTTCTCATAACTAGTTTCAAATCGTTTTATTCTTAGTTCATATCTGCTTGTTTTATTTAATAATTTCTTGAATTTCTCTGTGAGTCTCACAATATTGCTTTTCTAATTTTCATATTATTGGTTGTTAGTTTTCCTCATGTGTTAAAACATTTTTATTGGTCAATTCTTCTTCTTTTCTGTCATGCTGAGGAGTATGCAGCTTCATACAAGCTGTGGTCCCAGCCAGTAGTCAACTCTTTCAGCCTCCTTCTGCCCTCTTATTTCAAACAGTACAAATGACTCTGGTCTTTTGCCTAATATAGGAAATTTTAGTTTCCATTACTCTTGATGTTATAAACTCCTGGCTGTCTTTGCATGTTGCATCTGGCTGGGTTATTGATTTGAATTTCTGTTAGAATTATCTTCTGATGGGATGTAAGTTCCATGAAGGTAATGACTGTTTTATTCTATTCACTATAGTTCTATGGCGTATTGTTGTTGTTAGGTGCTGTTGAGTCAATTCTGAGTCACAGTGACCCTTTTTACAAAGAATGAAATACAGCCTAGTCTTGTGCTTTTGTCCTCACGGTTTTGCACCTATTGTTGCTGCCACTGTGTCAATATATATTTTTAAAGTTTTTTTCTCTCCTTTTGCCCACCCTCTAGTTTACCAAGCATGATGTCCTTCGCTAGGGACTCGTCCCTCCTTATAACTTGTTCATAGTATGTGAGACCAAGTCACTTCTAAGGAACATTCAGTATATAGTTCCTCTAAGACAGATTTGTTTATTCTTCTGGCAGTCTATTGTAATTTCAATATTCTTCACCAACCTCACAAGTCAAAGGCATCAAATCTTCTTCAGTCTTCCTTATTCATTGTCAAACTTTTGCATGCATATGAAGTAATTGAAAATACCATCGCTTGGGTCAAGTGCACCTGAGACCTCAAACTGACATCTTTGCTCTTGAACACTTTAAAGATGTTTTTTGTAACAGATTTGTCCAATAAAATAATAAGTTGTTGTTAAGTACCATGGAATCAGTTCTGACTCATAACAACCCTGTATAGGGTTTCCAAGGATAAGCTGATGTTGATCCTACAGAGCCACACCAGGAATCCTTAGAATCCTTCACTATCGTAACTCAAGGCTTGAACTTTTTCTTCAGTTCTTTCTGTTTGAGAAATACTGAGCATGTTTTTCCTTTTTGTTTTTCTAGCTTCTGTTGTTGTTGTTAAGTGCCATCAAGTCGGTTCCAATTCATAGCGACCCTGTATGGGGTTTCTGAGGAGTAACAGGTGGGTTTGCACTGCCAACCTTATGGCTCACAGTCCAGTGCTGATCCTACAGCACCACACCAGAAGTCCTTGTAACTTCTAGTGTTTGCATATTTCATTATAATACTGGACTTTGTGTTCTTGAGCTGCCCTTTGGAATTTTCTGTTTAGCTTTTTTACTTCACTTCATCACTTTAGCTTCTCTGCATTCAAGAGCACGTTTGCCGCAGACTGCTAAGCCGGAGGGCTTTAGCCTGGGGACGAGGGTCTTCGAAACTAGAACCGTGAGTGGGTAGAGGTTCAGCGATGAACGATGAGACACCGAGGCTTGATTTACAAAGTGTGCATTTTATTCTTGCTCTGGTGCTCTGTGTGTATATTAATTATATTCTACTTACAATTTTTATACCTTTTTTAATTTACGCAAAACGCTAGATGGCCAAAAAAGATACAGAAAGTAGAATAGCCTAGGTTAAGTCATCTTCTAAAACATAACAAGTTTTCAGGTTAATAAACAATAGAACTTGGCAGACAATGATTTCCTGGTTTAACAGAGAATTTTAAGAACATGCTTCAGTGATCCTTTAATTCTATAACATATGATCAAGGTGAGAACTTTCTCAGGGATTGTAATATTAATAATTTCTAGCTT
>NW_006408632.1:1670641-1675955 GCF_000296735.1 Chrysochloris asiatica
CAAGATTGATGAGTAGCTCCAGAAAGCAGGAATCCCCAGTCGGGCCACAGAGCAGGACCTTAGTGCTAGAGCAGGGACAGCAGCAGGGTGACAGTTGACCAAGGCCTGAGGAGGTGCAGCAGACCCAGTGGTGTGGGGCACATTAGCCGGTGTTACAGGAACAGGCATGCAGGGCCCTTCGGTAGACTTCTGGTTTTCCAGACACACTCATTGGGCAGGCCCAGCAGGCAAACACACACACTAGCTCAGGTTCAAAGAACTAGAGTTTGAAGGAGACCCAGATCTGAGATCCAGACACAATGGGTAAGATTGCGAGTAGTTCTTTCCTGCATGTGCATTATAATGGGAGCAGGCCACACCTCCAAGGAAGCATTCTTTCAATTGAGTGGCTGTTCATTGTCTATTAATTTTCATGTTAATGATCAACTACCAAACACCTGGGAATCCTGGCTCAATCAAGTTGATACAGAACCAAACTCACATCATCTCACAACTCCTCTGGTCTTTAGTCAGTAGTGTCCAATGCATCAAATCTACTCTTGAGATGGTCTCTAAATTCAGGTGAGATATTCTCAAGTTTGTATTTTGGCTCTTGTGTACTTGTTTTAGTTTTTCAGCTTCAGCTTGAACTTGTATAGAAGTAGTTGATGATCAGTTTCATAGCTGGCCACCTCTGAAATATCATCTGCCTGATGAATTAGGCCTCTTTAGTGTTTCTTTCCACAGATGACTATTGATTCCTATTTGTTCCATCTAGTGAGGTCCATATGTATGGTCACCATTTATATTGCCAAAAAGGTATTTGCTATGAATGAGTCTTTGGTCTTGCAGAATTCTTTCATGTGATCTCCAGCATAATTTCTATCATGAAGATCACATTTTCCAGTTACTGATCTTTCCCCCTGTTCCCAACTTTCACTTTTCAATCGCCAGTAATGATCAGTGCATTTTGACTGCATGTTTTGTTAATTTCAGACCGAAGAAATTGGCAGAATTCTTCAATTTCATCTTAAATAGCTTCAGTAGTTGGTGTCAGTTGTAGTAAGTGGTCTTTCTTTTGGATGTCAGCCTTTGAATCATAGCATTCTTTTTGATTAATGCAAGACCATTCTTCAATTTGTCACTCACAGCATAGTAAAACATTGGATTATGTTGTTGTTATGTGCCATCGAGACAATTCTCATATGAAGTACAATTCAAAACGGCCAATATCAATACATTTCAATTAACTAATGCCTAGGATATCAATCTTTGTGACAACTTCCAAAATTCATACTTCATACATTCTACATTCTGATTGTTAGTGGATGTTTGTAGCTGTTTCTTCTCATTTAAGTCATGTTTCATCAGCAAATGAAACTTCCAAAATCTTTGCTCCATCCACATTATTAAAGTTGAATCTATTTTGAGGAAGCATCTCTTCCCCAGTTGTATTTTGAGTGCCTTCCTACCAACACAGTAGGTTCTAAACAAAATCTCTTTAAATGAATGAATGAATGAACGTTTTGTTTCTGATCCACAAAATGTGTATGTTTTTGTAAGCATCGCTATATATTTTCAATTTTATATTTTATCTTCATTGCTATGGGCTTATGTTTGGGTGAGAAGTGACTCAAAGCATAAATTTGTAACATCATCATTGTCTGAAGTTGTAGCCAAATACTTACAGTACAGTTAGTCATTTACATAATAGCATTCTGGATAATATTTGCTGCTGTTATTAGCATTTCTTATATCTCACATGCCTTAAAATGCTTCTAGCCCCAAAAATTTATACTAATTTTTTAAGCCCATTTTAACTTAATTTCCCTCCATGCTCAAATGGTAGATAACAATAAAATTTTTATATTACATTTGGCCAGATATGCCGGGGACTGACCTCGACATAGTTGTGTTGTTCACGAGTGTTTGGTTCACGAGGAGGGGAGATCCAGCGGCGATAGAGATAGCAAAAGAATACACAGAAAGACAAACAGAGACAAAGAGGCACCCTGAAACCAGGGTGGATGCATCACTGGTGGGCAGACTTGGGACTACAGGCATGTGGCCTCTGAAGGCAGCAACTCACTGCCCTGCAATCTTTACTGCATGCCCTCCAACCTGTAATGCACACCTGAGTTGGCCTGGGCCTCTGTTTTATTTAGGGGAGGAGCTTCACACCAAGCTGGGAGGGACTAAGACAAGGTACAGCTAACATCAGTAATTTTCCAGACATTCAGGTAACTTTACATCGTACTTCGCTGGGTTGAATCCCAGGCCCGCAACTTGGTTTCTCAGGCTCAATTAACATATCTATAGCCCCTGAGCTCAGTTGGGGCAAGGTGAAAGGGAAGGACAAAAGGCTTGGGTGGAGTCCTGCTGTTTTGGCTTCCTGAGCCAGGTTTTCAGGAACTTGGCTGAAAAGCTAACACCTGGGACAGATTTAGGGAAGATGGCTTTTTTTGTCTGTAGAACAAAGACCTGGGAAGTAGCTAAGATATTTTTAGTTAATCCTCTGGAGGAAGGCTTGACCTTTGAAACTTTTACAGTCTGGGCTTTAGGAAAATATCACATTTATCTGTGGACATTAAGGGCTCCATGTTTGGAATTAATAAATATAACTGAACACTAAGATAAAAAACAATTTGCTATTAACTGCCAAGTGGCTAGATCTGTTACACTCGGGCCTATAGGGCCTCGAAACTCTGACCAGGCCTACACGGTCTGCAACACAGATAGAAAACTTAAAAAATAGTCACCAAAGATAAGTTAATCTAATTAGAATTTTTTGTGTGATTATAATTGTGAAGGTTCTTCAGTCTATAATATTCCCAGAAGATTAATTTGTAACATGCCAGCAAGGAGGATTTGGTATATGCATTAGTTTTCTAGTGCCACTGTAACAAATTTCCACAAATTTGACTGCTGAGAACAATATCCGTTTAGTATCTCACAGTTCTATAGAACAGAAGACTGGAATGGCTAGATTTCTCTGCACATGATTTCACAGGGCCTAAATCAAGGTGTTGACGTGGTGTGTTCCTTTCAGGAGGCTTTGTTGAAAAATCTGCTTCCAGGCTTACTCAGGTTGGTGGTTGAGTTTATTTTCTTCTTGTATCTTCCATGATTGTCAAACTAGCAACAGCTCAAGTCCTTCTCATGCTTGGAATCCCTTTGACTTCTGGGTATTTCTCAGACTTCATTTTCTGCTTTTAAGGATTCATGTGATTACACTGGACCCACTTGAATAATCCAGTTTATTTTAAAGTTCGTTGATTAGTAACTTAATCACATCAAAAGCATCTCTTTTGCCACATAATAGTGCATAACCATGGAAGTGCTCTAAGGGTGTGAAGATCACAGGGGTCAATATTTTGACCCCCATGGTATCTAGCAAGTTAAACAAACAAAGAAATGCTGGCTTCAGAATTTGCACTGGGAAAATATCATGAGGAGTTGTAATAGTTTCTTATCAGCTCAAATTGCTGGTTGCAGTCTCTGAGTTTCTCTGCTTAGACTATTCTCAGTTAAGGTAGGTTTAGATAATACTAGTATGACTGAAAAATTACTCTGTAAGGAGTGGCCCAGATAGGTATGACTCTGATTTCTTGTTTTGCTACTTTCCTGCTTAAGACCAAGGTATTAAGTTTGCTTGGCACGCAGGCTGTACTCTTCTCTATTGAAATTCCTTTTTGTTTTTTTCTAAGAGGAATCTTAGATGCCTCTAAAGGGATCTTAGGTGCACATTTACTCCCCCAGGACTTACTCCTTAATACCCATCGTATTTGTCCATCATAGTACCTTTAGATTGGCTCTGTCTGCTTCCTTGTTGCAAAACCAGTGTGGAGGTCGAGTCTGACTTTCCCTGGTTTCACAAAAGGGAAGGAGAGTCAAACTCAAAATCAACCCAAAATAGATTCCTATGAGGCAAAGATCAGATATGTCTCCGCCCTACAACCTTCTTTACCCTATTCTGACACCAACCGCTTCTCCCACGGCGCTTTATGCTTCACATCTGGGCTCAATAATCTGTTGCAGTGGCTCCATGGAATTCACAGACAACACTTACAATTATGTGGCATATTAGGGAAGTGAATAGGTTATAATTCAGGATCACACATAACTCAGGATACAGCAGTGCTCCATTCAGAAACACCTCTTCTCTGCTGTACAACTCTTGTTTTCCACCCACTGCAAGGGCAAGTGTTACAAAGCTCCTTTAACCAGTCTGTAAGTGCCCAAAAGGCATATTCTGTAAGCCTGCCTCCTGAAGGTAGGCACTCAGCTTTACTTGGTCCATGTAAAGTCCAGAGCTCCTCTGTCTCTTCATGTTGCTCCTTTTCCAGGTATGGATCTCACACTCTGCTCCTGCCCCTCTTTCAGGGTGGTCCTGAGCTTGTCTGTTTCTGCTTCTGAGATGGCTCATTTAAATCTACCAGGATGGTAAAATTAACCAATCTCCATGTTAGGGTCTGGTGCAGCCTATCTGCTTCCACCCACCCCGTCATTTGGTGGGAGTCACAAAGACCATGGCTAGAAGAGATATATTAAGTAAATTCACTGTACCACACTTACATATGTATATGAATTGGTAAAAGCAATAGAAAAGAAGTGAAATGTATGATAATATTTGCCAATGTGGATGTGGAATTGGGTCCCCACCACCCAAAGTGATTAATTCCATTTTTTGAAACCTTATATTGAATTTTCTAACTCTAGAATATTACAGATTAGACTGACATGATGAGAACAGATAATCACCGAATGTTAAGTGTTTTTCGACTTCTAGCCAAAACAGGAGGGCATGGCAGCTTTATGAGTTGGCTCAAGTTCAGAGCATGTTTCTCATGTTTTTCATGCCTTTATAAAAGAAGTTAAGAGTTGCTCCAGCTCTAATATCTCATGTGCCAAGAGTTCTGAATTTATCCCTGTAGGCTATACTGTGGTTAGTACACTATGTGCTTAATGAGTCTCTGTTTGGGGATAAAGCTTGACTCTGAACTCCTTCAAACCTGAACTGCCATGATGTTCTCAATTCAAGTAAGATATACCGTCATTCTGCCATTTGCTTAGGTCTGTTGCTCTATTGCTGCTTTAACTCCTGAAAACTTGCTACAGTTTTCATCTGGCTGTGGAAGTTTCAACAAAATTAAAAGTGGTTTTTACAAATTCTTTTTTGTTTTTAAGAAATCAGGCTTGGTCTTTGAAAATGATTAAGATATTTTGCAGTCTTTAAGAACAATGTTTTGTAAGAGTAATGTCCAGTTTTTATGATATATGTCCAATATCATGGGAAATCAATCCCCCATGTTTTCATAGTTAAGGCAATGTCATA
>NW_006408632.1:1676684-1677788 GCF_000296735.1 Chrysochloris asiatica
ATCTCTAGTGTGGCTGCTTCTTTGGATAGTGTCCCACATTCCACTTGTGCTCTTCTCCCTTGTCTATTAGTAATTTTTTCTGCTACAAATATTTTTAAAAATTGATAAATTACTTTCCTATATAACTAAGTTATTAGGGTTATTTCTCTTTATCTCTTTGTTACTCAGAGTGTAATCTCTTTGCTCAGCTGCTGAAATGGGCTTCTTCCTGTGGACTCATGATAATCAGATAGGATAACATTATCATATGATAAACTTAAAGCAAGCTCACTGCTGTCATGTTGATTCCTGCTCATAGTGACACTGTAGGACAGAATGGAGCTGTTCTGTAGGGTGTCCAAGGCTTTCAGTCTTTACCGGAGCACACCATATCTTTCTCCTATGTAGTGGCTGGTAGGTTTGAACCACCAAACTTTTCAGTTAGCAGTCGAGTGCTGTAACCTCTTTGTTATCAGAACTCCTGATGATACTATAAAACTCCCATAAATGTGGTATTTGAGAGACATTTTTCTGTAAGAATGATATAGTACCCCACTGTGTACACTAGGTTAAAGATTAATATCACTAAAAAATGTAGGGTTTATTTTTTCTTTTCAGAGTCTTAAGGTTATAGGATTTTGCTGCATGGATCCTTACAACTCAATGCCGTTGAGTCACTTGTGACTGCTCGATAACCTACAGAACACAGTAGAACTGCCCCAGTGGGTTTCCCAGGCTGTAAATCTGTACAGAAGTAAGCTGCTTAATTTTTCTTCCACAGAGAGGCTGGTGGGTTCAAACCACCAGCATATATATATAGCATATATATAAAAACCAAAAGAAGTATAAATGCCCCCCAAACAAAACCCAATGTTGTTGAGGGTTGATCCAATTCATGGTGTCCCAGTGTGCTACTGAGTAGAATTGAGCTGCATAGGGTGATCTTTATGGCTTAGTCTTCTTAATGGTGTGACCTTTAATGAAGTAGATCAGTAGGCCTTTCTCCCATAGCTTCATTTATTGTTGTTGTTAAGTGCTGTCGAGTCAGTTCCGACCCATAGCAACCCTATATAGGGTTTCCAAGGAGCAGCTGGTGAGCTTAAATGACCAACCTTGCAGTTCAGA
>NW_006408632.1:1703227-1712645 GCF_000296735.1 Chrysochloris asiatica
GAGTGGTTTGGGCCTTGGCGGGTGGGTTGGGCGGATTGGGCCTCGGGGGGCCTGTGCCTTGGGGACTGGCTGAGGGCGTGTTGGGCCTCAGGGGCCCTGGGCCTCGGTGACCGGGCTGCATGGCGGGTTGGGCCTTGGGGGCCCTGGACCTTGGTGGCGACTGGGCAGTGGACTGCCTGGGCCATGTGGCGGGTAGGCGATTTGGGCCTTGGTTTGGCCTGGGCCTTTGTGACCAGTCTGTGGGTGGGTTAGGCCTCGGGGCAGGCCTTGGCCTCAGTGGGTGTGTCTGGACCTTAGGAGGGCCTTGGCCTCAGTGGGTGGGCCTGTGCCTTGAGTGTTCCTGAGTCTCGGTGGCTTGGCAGAGGGCTGGTCTAGGCCGAGGCAGTGGAGGGCAGGGGGTAGTGGCTGCAGGGATGTGGTGTCTGTATCTGATGACGTAAAAAATGCCTCTCTCTGTCTCTCTATACCGTGGGTACACCAAATTTCCTGATATCCATGCCGATATCTCTCTCTATGGCAAAGAGACCCCTTTGGGAGGGGCTATGTCGGCTCCTGCGCCTTTGTTCAGCTTCGTTAGTTTATGCTTCCTCTCCTCTAGAAATGCAGCCTTCTAAATGGGATTGCTCTAGCCCTGTACTTCAAGCTCTGCAGGGGGCAGAGGCAGTCGCCAGTGTTGGAACAGGAGCCGAGTGCAGAAAGGCAAAAGCTCAAAATGCCTGTAATTCCTCAGCAACTTGATCTTTTAAAAAAACGAGTTCAGAATGTTGAAATATAAGATCTTATGTTTGCTCAAATGCTGTCTGTCTGGTAGACGGAGGTTTCCTTTGTGTGATTCCGCCCCTTTTCCCTGGAGCCTGTCCTACCTGAGCTGCCTGGTCAGGGAAGTGCGGGAAGTCCTTTCCTCCTTAGTTTCTTTTGGTGGTGAAGCCAAGGAAATGGAAAGAACACCCCAAGGAGAGTCCTGATGACAGTGGCTTGTCAGACATCTCCAGCACCAACCGCCCTCAGAATGTATTCAAAAAAGAAATGTTTTGTAATCATCTTGTGACCATCTGCAGACCCCCTTGATTATATACTCAAGGCAAAGCTGTTTAGTGTGGTCACATGGTGAGGATTTTCACAAGATGAGATTATATCAATAGTTCTGTGAGAGGGAAAAAGAAAGAATCAAGAAAAGAATTTAAATACTGGGTATAATGAATGATAAAATATCATATTTATTCAATACACAGTATACTGATGTATATTGATGTGTAACAGATCATCTCAAAAGTCAGGATTTTAAAACAATGAAAGCTTATTATTTCTCATGGTTCTGCAGGTTGTCTGGTCAATTCTTTGGCTGGTCTTACCCAGACTTACTTGTGTAGTTGTGTTCGTTCATCTGGAGGGCCTATTAGAGCTGGAAATCTTAAGATGACCTAACCCCCCTTTTTGAGACATTGATGGTTGGAAAGCAAAACTGAGAACTCTCCACATAGTTTCTCTTAGCCTTGGTGGCTAACTTCTAAGAGAGCAAAGCTGGAAACTACATGTCATTTTGGGATCTAGACTCTGAAACTTCCACAGTACCACTTTTATCACATTCTGTAAGTCAAACTAAGTCACACGACTAATCTAACTCCAAAGAGGTGGAGAAATAGCTTCCACCTATGTGATGGCAGAATAGTAACATCACATTGCAAAAGGGCATAAAAGCAGAGAAAGGCATTTCACTGATGGACATCATTATGACATGCACGAGTTTCTTTAGGAGAAATTGAAAATATTAGTCTTCAATATGTCAGTAGCCAGGATTATCAAGTACAGGGCTAGGAAACCCAGAATGGTTCATTTATCAAGCATATGAGGGGGCTTTAAAAAGTTCAAAAAGAAGGAAAGAAAAGTTCAAGAAATTCTTTTTTTCCATGAACTCTTTGAACCCCCCTTATACATATATTGAGCCCTGGTGTAGTGTGGTAGGTTAATGCTCTGGACTGCAAAGTTGGTTTGAACCACAAGATTGGTGGTTCAAGCTTACCAGACACTTTTTGGAAACCCTGTACAGGGTCGCTATGGATCGGAACTGACTCCGTGTCACGTAACACAAAAACAAAACTCTAGGGAAACAAGGTACATAGTTGCTTATTTGTAGCAAAACCCTACTTACTTTTTTGTTTCTTTAAATTCACTCTTTTAGGACCAGGAAATGACTAGTTATACCTAAATAAATAAATCAACAGATACTTCTTGAATACCTTCTGTGCTTAGAATTTGCTTTTTATCCATGAGGTTCTTTGATAAGAGATCAATGCAGCTTCTTTTGTGAGTTACTGATGAACTCTGCAGATGCATCTGTGGGTTCCAAAGTTACAGCCATAAAATCTGCCCTCAGGGTGTTTGATAGGGCATCTGAGTCCTGTTTGGCTCCACCTGCCCTTCCTGTTACACACTATACCATATGGTAGAGATGCCAGGAGTCAGCATTTGTAGTTTAAAATAATTGGAGTAGGTGTCAGAGAGAGCCTGTGGAATTGTCTGTCTTGTATTTTATGTGCAGAACAACATATTGAACATTAGGTTACAGAAAGCTGAGTAAGACATAAAACATGGAATCATAGCGCTGGAAGAGACTTTATACAAATCTTCTGGTCATTCTTCTGAGGAGATAAGAAAATTGAGACACAGGGACATTAAATGACATGTTGATATTAGGATATCTGTTTAGCAAGAGATCTGAAACTACAACTTAAGAAATTCTGACTTGCTGTCTGGTGTCTTTTTCACTGGTATCTGCCTTTTTAAGAACTCATATCTCTTAGGAAGACAAATAAGAAGTACCAAAATTTATCAAGAGTTCACTTACTATGTGCCAAGCAGGCCGCTAAACTTGGAGTTTCTCACTGACTTCTACAACAATCCATGGAATAATCATTGTTAGCTCTTCCCTGTACAGAGGAGGAGAGCCTAAGTAACTTTCCCAAATTCACAGATGAAAATTTCAGAGGCAGGTTCTGACTCTAGCAGTCCAACTCCAGAGACAGTGCTCTTAATCACTGTGCTAGTTATATGATATGAATGAGGGTCACTATACTGAGAAGGCCAGACATAGCCAGGTACCTGCTGAAGTTACAAGTCCTCAGGTCCTGAATAAGGAGCTGTACTGGAGACAGAGGACGTGCCTCTTTTGAGGGAAGAACACAGAGCAATACTCATGGTAGAAGCCTAGTCTAGATTTATCCCATTTGAATGTCCAATTACTCCCCCCCACCCCCCGCTGCTTTTTTTGTGTGAGATGACAAGTTACAAGTAGAGTTCACATTAGAGTTAGAATGTTTCTCTTGTGCTGATAGGTATAGCTGATGCCTGAATTAATTATATTTAGCTATTCTGTCCATTAGAATTCTGTTGTGGTACTGTAGTATCAGCACTGGACTGTGAACCACAAAGTCGGTAAGTCAAACCCATCAATTACTCCCTGGAAACTCTATGCAGCCTTGCTATGAGTTGGAACCAACTCAATGGCACTTAACAAAAACAACTTTCTGTCCACTTGTCTGTCAGTTTGCCCTACTGTGGTGCCTTACATATTGCCAACTGTTTGGAAGCTACCTGGCCAACTGTTTGGAAGAGATCAATATTTGTGCTCATTCCAAAGAGAGGTGACCTAACAGAATGTGGAAACAATGGGATAATATCATTAATATCACATGCAAGTAGATTTTTGCTACAGACAATTCAAAAACAGGTGCAACAGTACATTGACAAGGAACTGCCAAAGGTTCAAGCCAGGTTCAGACAATGGTGTGTAACAAGGGTTATTATTGCTGACGTCAGATGAATACCAGAAAGATGTTTACTTGTGCTTTATTGACTATGCAAAGACTTCTGACTATGTAGATCAGGACAAGCTAAAGATAACATTGTGAAGAATGGCCATTCCAGAACACTTATTGTGTTCATGAGGAACATTTACATAGACCAAGACAGTTTGAATAGCAAAAGGGGAATTGAATGGTTTAAAATCAGGAAAGGTGTATGTCAGGAATGTATTATTTCACCATATTTAATCAATCTGTATGCTGAGCAAATAATCTGAGAAGCTGGATTATATGAGAAGAATGTGGCATCAGGATTGGAAGAAAACTCACTAATAGCCTGCAATGTGTAGATGATACAACCTTGCTTTCTGAAAGTGAAGAGATTTAAAATACTTATTGATGAAGTTCAAAAACCACAGCTTTTGGTATGGGTTGCCCCTCAGTGTAAAGGAAACAAAAATCCTCATTACCGGATCAGTGAATAACATCATGATAAATGAACAAAAGTTTGAAATTTTCCAAAACTTCATTTTGCTTGGCCCCAATATCAACAATCATGGAAGCAGCAGTCAAGAAATGGTGTATCATGTTAGGCAAATGTGCTGCTTTAAAGTATTCTTTAAAGACTTCTTTGAAGTGTTCAAGAGCAAAGATGTCAGTTTGCGGACTAAGGTGCACCTGACCCAAGCCATGGTGATTTTAGTGGCCTCATATGCATGTGAAAGTTGGACATGCATAAGGACAAATGAATAAGAAAGACCATAGAAGAATTGATTCATTTGAGTTATGCTGTTGAAGAATACTGAAAGTACCATGGGCTTCCAGAAGAACAAACAAATCTGTGTTGGAATAAGTCCATCCAGAATGATTCCTTGTAGGTACAGATGGCTACCCTTTGTTTCTCATACTTAGGACATATTATCAATAGGACCAGTCCCTGCAGAAAGAAGTCATGATTGATAAAGTGAAGGGTCAATGAAAAAAAGGAAGCCACCCAGTAAGACGGAAAGGCACAGTGGCAGCAGTTAAAATTAACAACACTTTTGAGGATGGTGCAGAACCAGGCATTGTTTTGTTCTGTTGTCCATAGAATCACGAGTTGGATCTGCCTCTGTAGTACCTAATAACAGCAAAACAGCTATTCTGTGGTGCTGTAGGATAAGCACTGGACTGCTAGTTTTAAGGTTGGAAGTTCCAATCTGCCAGCTGTTCCTTGGAAACCCTATACAGGGTCGCTGTGAGTCGGAACTAACTTGATGGTACTTAACATCAACAACAATTCTATGGCATGGGAAGTAGATATTTTCCCCTCATACTCTGCTTTAGAATGATTAGATCTGTGGGCCATTTACTCATTTATCTCGTCATTCAAGAAACACTTTGTGAGCTTCAGATATGTGCAAGAAGAAATTTTAGTAGGCGCCGAGGCACTCCATGGTTATCTTTGGAAGCTGAATCTGCCTAGATCTGACTCTGTCATTCCCAATAGTGTGGTGCTATTTCTTCTTTCTTCCTTCCTTGAAGTAGTAACCTAGTAGTAACATTCTTATTTAAGTTCATAGTACAAATTAGCTTAAAAGGCCATATGCCTCACATGATTTTAGATCTGGTATTTTTAAAGCATACTCCACAAAAAAGCAACACAAATCTTGGTCAATTGGTCATTTTGAATGAAATCTTGGTCCTTGGTCAATTTGAATGAAAAAATATTATTGTATTGGTTAGAATATAGTAACTGCTGTAATAAGCAAACCCAATGATGCATAATGGCTAAAATATGAAGTTAGTTTATTTCTTAGAATTCCTGGACATTCCACATATGTGAGTGGATAGCTTCCAAGTAATAATTCAGATGCCCAGTTCCTCTGAGGCTTTTACTACATCCACCCACATCCAACTGCAGAAGAAATGACAAGCAGGGAGGAGCACATATGCAAGGTTTTTACTGGTTAGACTTGGAAGTGGAGCACATCTTTCTACTAACATTCCTTTGACAAGTCACATGGCAACAAGAAGGGTACCAGAAAACATGTATTACTGTGTGCCCAGAAAGAAGAGAAAATAGTTTTGATGAACAGCTGATCAGTTCCTGCCAAAGTTCCAATCAAAATGGGGTGTATGTGTATGTATGTATGTGTGTGTGTGTGGGGTGTGTGTGTGTGTAATTCTGAAGTACATTCACATGTATTTTAAAAGAGGAAGGGACTATGCTATTTATCACTGAATAAAACATAAATGTTGCTGGAGTAAGTGCTATTTACACTACAGCTCTCTTAATTTACTAGTCCGTCTTTAACCCTGCCCATTTTCTTGAATTTCAAGTAAATATTTACAACTTAAAAAGTCCTTCATTTGACAAATTTAAAAAAATATATATTAGCAAGGTTACTTTGAAATGACGTCTATCTCTTTTGCTTTGTAGTTGAGAAATATAAGGCTCAGAGAAGTTAAATAATTTGTTTAAGGCTCTACAGCAAGATTGTAATAGAACGAAGACCAGAGCTGAGATGTTTCCTGACTTTCTCCTTTATCTTAATTTGACAAACAAAAATTAATATTATTTCCCCCAAACCTTGTTATCTATTTTATATTTAAGCTTCAGGCATAAAATTCATTTCTGTAGAAAACCTGGTATGAATAATTTTTTATGATTTTTCTTTTCTTTTTCTTTTTGCCAGTTTCTTGTGATAGCCTTTAGATGGCACAAGTTAGCTAACTGAAGGCTATTTTGTACTAGAGTAGTTTAAAAAGGTTCAAGAAAAGTTTATGGAAAACAGAAGCATTGAATAATATTTTAAATAAAGCAGAAATGTTATCAGCAAAAATCTCCCTCTGCATCAAATCAGTCTTGTGAATGAGGCTTTATGCACCAGAGGCCAGTGTTTAGAAGTTTGTCCAGGGGTTCAGAGGCACCAGGAATAAATGCCTCTTGGGGTAGTCTTTGAGGTCATGATTGGAACTGAAGATGGATTTCTGAATATAAATCTAGGAGTTAGGAGGCCTCCGATTTTCACAAGTCCCTGAATGTACAGAACAAGTTCTCTCTCCATAGGTTTAGGCTCCATGTTTCAGATACTCATATTTTTGCTAATTATTTTCCTCATTAGAATGTTCTGAAGACATAAATGATGAGGCCTGAAAGCAGTTTATGATCCTCTATAGGAGTCCTGTTGTGGTGCTGTAGGGTAGATAAGCACTGGACTGCAAAGTTAGTTTGAATTGCAAGGTCAGTTTTTCAAGCTGACCAGCTACTCCTCAGAAACCCTATACAGGGTCACTATGATTCCGAACTGACTCAACAGCATGCAACAACAACATAGGAGTCCTGGTGTGGTGCTGTAGGATAAACACTGGACCTCTAATCCCAAAGTTGGCAGTTCAGACCCACCAGCAGCTCCTTGAAAACCCTATACAGGATTTCTATGAGTCAGAAGTGACACCATGGCACTTAACCAACTATAACAACATAGGAAAGCGCTATAGCACAGCACCTTCCACTTGTTAGGGATATAGCCAGTGTGTGTGGCATTGCATTTACCCACTTGGTTTTCTCTCTAATACCTGGAGGGATTGCAAACTCCTTTCCTAAGTTGTCACTGAAAAACCTATTTCCGTAGTGCTTCTGACATTTGCCAACACTCTTGTCATTGGGGTGGGGAATGCTGGGAAAGTCTGTTTGAATTCAGTTCTGAAGATAATATTTAGCTAAGAAAAGAAATCAAATATAGAAAAAGCAATCTAAAGCCACTGAGTAATTCTATAAATTACTGAGTTTTATCAATCAGTGAGTAATTATGTAAATAATTTGTGCTTCTGCTGTGATCACTCACAAACATCATATACGCCACAAAGGTGGGAGTGTGTTGAATTGAGGAAGTAGATACTAAAAATGTTCTTCTGGTATTCATTTAGAGTGTGTTCTTCGGCTTTATTGTGTCTAATTTTTAAAATTGTAAGGTTTTACTAAGAGGGTTGGAATCTGAATCAGAGTTTAAATAGATTAACTTCATTTTTTTCTGACCATGTCGGTTCTCAGGCAAACTTAATCTTTGGTGTTTCTGAACTCAGCATGGTGGGTCTTTCCTCATTTAAAAAAATTATAGTAAAATATGTATAACAAAGCATTTGCCATTTAAACCATTTTTAAGTGTATAATTTAGCGGCATTACAATATTCACCATGTTTAGCCATCATCACTATCCAATTCCAAATATTTTTCATCACCCTAAACAGACACTCAGCACTGCTTAAGCAATAATTTTCCATTCCTTTTTCTTCTCAGCTCCCGAGTAACCATTAATACTCTTTTGTCTCGGTGCTTTTGCCCAGTTAAGATATTTCATATCAGTGGGATCATGTACCATTTGTCCATTCATCTATTGAGGGACAGTTGGCCTTTTGATTATTGTGAATAATGTTGCAGTGAACACTACTGTACAAGTATTTGTTTGAGTTCCTCACTGTCAGTTCTTTTGGGGTTTATATACATATGTGTGGAATTACTGTGTCGTATGATAAGTTACTGAGGAACTGCCAAACTTTTCCACTGTGGCTGCACCATTTTACATTCCCACCATCAATGGAGGAGGGTTCCACATCCTCCCTATCACTTGTCATTTTCTGTTTTTCTGATAACAGTCTTCCCAGTGGGTGGGAAGTCCTTTCTCATTTTGAAGTATATTTCCACCCTCAGTTTGCTCACTCACAGCATTTAAGATCTTCATAACCTTTTCCCATCTGTCTCTGGAAAACTCACTCTTTTAAGCCTTCTTAAAGTTTCAAGAGCAAAAACGTCAATATGAGGACTGAGGTGCTCCTGACAAAAGCACTGGTATTTTCAATGACCTCAAATGCATGTTTAAGTTGGATAATGTATATGGAAACATTGTTGCACTTGAGTTATGGTGTTGGTAAAGAATATTGAAAGTGCCACGGACTTCCAGAAGAACAAACAAATCTATATTGGAAGAAGTACAGCCAGAATGCTTTAGAAGCTAGGGTGGTGAGACTTTGTCTCATTCTTTGGATGTGTTGTCCAGAAGAACCAGTCTCTGGAGAAGGACATCTTGCTTGGTAAAGTGTAGGGTCAATGAAAAAAGGGAAGACCCCCCAACAAGATGGATTGACACAGTGAGAGTAACAATGGGCTCAATCATAACAACAATTGTGAGGATGTTGCGGGAACCAGGCAGTGTTTGGTTCTGTTGTACACAGGGTTGCTATGAGCCAGAACTGACTTGACAGCACCTAACAACAACAACAACAACAACGAATCTATTGGGTTGTTGGGTGGTGCTATAGGATGAGAGCTGGACTGCTAACTGCAAGGTTGACAGTTGAAACCCATCAGCCACTCTTGGAAACCATATATAGGATCATTGTCCATCAGAACCGAATGGATGGCACACAACAACAGCATTATATATCAGAAGAAATATGAAAAATTAATGAGATATCTATTCAGGATCTCTCAAGAGGAGGAATAAAGAGAATTTTTGACTATTTTCCCTGTGTTTATAATTTTTGGTGGTAAAGCCTCCAGTCATTATTTTTATCAGTGTTTCTTAAAGTTCTTTCACGGAACCCTAAAATTGTAGGGTACTTATAAAGTTTTTTTT
>NW_006408632.1:1713680-1716420 GCF_000296735.1 Chrysochloris asiatica
CTGTTTTTCCCTCACTTCCCCTTATCAGTGATGAGTGTGGTCACCAATCAGAGTGTATATTCCCATTGAGTCTTAGTTTTGGAAGGGTATAAAGTTTGAAAAAAAAAAAGATTTTTTATGGTTAAATGAGTTAGAAAATGTTCATTTGAATTAAACTTGAAGTTTATTGAACAATTTGGACTTGGTAGGCTCAAGTAAGAAGCAACTATAATCTTTCTCACAACCTACTCCTTTCTACCTACTTTGTGAATTGGTTTCATAGTTTTGCTATTTTATTTCAGATATTAAAATGTCATTGGTTATTTTCAAGTCCATTGTAATTGAATATCAAAACTCTAGACTGTCATGAAATTAAACACTTCTGTCTTCTCCCAAATCAGACCTGCCTGTCATGAAAGTCTGCAAAGGACTGTATAAGTGTATGTGAGAGAGTTTGAGTGGAGAGAGAATTTGCCTGTGTCTGGTTTCTTCTCTTTTCCTTGCATGGTCTCTTACCCTATTTCTTACCCTCTGTAAAGTGACATTCACAGGCATTCAAGGGTTGTACAAAGATAAGAGAGAGAAGCATTAGGAAAGGTTGTACTTAATGGGCACCCTTGTAATCTGGGACAGTGGTCTTCTATGGGCAAATACTTCATTACTGATTTTTCTTGAGTGGAAGGCTTCCCCCTGGGGTCTCCAGATGCAGTTTTCTGGAATTGATGATGCTTCCTTTGGCTGATCATTATGACCTTCTCTCTTGTTCCTTACCCAATGGGACACATTTAGCTTCTTTCTGTTACATTTTCTCTCTTTAGTTGGAAGCTCTCTTGTCTGGCTCCTTTCCAAGATGGGTCATTTCTAACTGTTTTCCCTGGTCCACATTAGGCCTAAGGAAAATATGTACCTTGGTCACTTTTAGTGGAAGTGCAGGTTATTCCATGGGCAGTTTTAGCTGAAGCCTTTGACTGTAGACTTTTTCAAGTATGAGTTATAAGTCAATGTGTTCTCCAAATCCAAAGGTATGCAGGGCAAACTTTCTGAGATGCTCTCTTGAAGTCCCCATTTATTTGACTTGTTTATTGTTGTGAAGCGTTGCCTAGTCAGTTCCAACTCATAGTGACCCTGTAGAGGGTTTCTGAGGAGCAGTCGGTGGGTTTGAACTACTGATTTGCAATTAGCTTATCCTACAGCGACACACCAGGGCTCCTTATATAACTTTGTTGTTGTTGTTAAGTACCATGGAGTCGGTTCCAACTCATAGTGTTTCTGAGGCTCTGAATCTTTACGGGAGCAGAATGGCTCATCTTTCAGAACTGCTGGTAATTCCGAACTGCTGACCTTGAGGTTGGCAGCCCGATTTGTAACCACTACGCTACCAGAGCTCCTTACTTAGTATGATGGAAAACATCAATATACTCTCCAAAGAAATCCTGATTAGCATGTCATTTTTTCTTTTCTACAAGCTCTAGGTAGTTGATGAGTTAATGCTGTCAAGACTATAGTCTTCCTAAAGCCCTAGTATGCAGGGGATCTAGTACCTCACCTCAGAATGTGGGGTACTTGTAACTCTACTATATTAGTCTTGACTTTTTGGTCTCAGAGATCATAAAAGTCACACTTAATATCTTGCTACACCATTAAACAGATTATTTTATGACTCCTGTAATGGTAATTTTTATGTAAACTTGGCTAGGGTAAGTTGTTGTTATTATTAAATGCTGTTGAGTCAGTTCTGACTTAGAGTGATCCTGTTTAGCATTTCTAAGGAATGATTTGTGGGTTTGAACTGCTGACCTGTGCCTGTAGGACAAGTCCAGTATTCATCCAACAGTGCTACACCAGTTATTCAATCACACACTAATCTATATGTTGCTATGAAAGTATTTTGTAGATCACATTATATCCATAATCAGTTGACTTTAAGTAAGGGAAATTATCCTAGATAATCAGGTGAGCCTGAATCCATCAGCTGAAAGGTCTTATGAGCAGACTTGAGGCTTACTTGATTATGAAGAAATTCTGTGCACTGCATAGTCACTATGAGTCACAACCAACTCAATGGCAACAGTGTTTTTTGTCTTCATTCTTTTATTTCAGCTTCAGCTGGTACCCAAGAGTTATTTATTTCTTTTCAACCTGTCCTATGGATCTAAAATGTGCCTTACTTTCTGACAATGTTGTTAGGTTTCATAAAGTTGGTTGTGACTTATAGTGACCCTATACACAACAAAAGGAAACACTGCCTGGTCTTATACCATCTCACAATTGTTGTTATGTTTGAGTCCATATTGTTGTTGACACTGTGTCAATCCATCTTGTTCCTCTTTTTTTCTGACCCTCCACTTTACCAAGCATGATGTTCTTCTCCAGGGATTGATCCTTCCTGACCACATGTCCAAAGAACAAGAGACAAAGTCTCGCCATCCTGGCTTCTAAAGAGCGTTCTGGTTGCACTCCTTTCAAGACAGATTAGTTTGTTTTTCTGGAAGTCTGTGGTGCTTTTTATACTCTTTTCCAACACCATAACTTAAATGCATCAATTCTTCTACATTCTTCCTTATTCATTGTTCAACTTTCACATGAATATGAGGCAGTTGAAAATACTATGGCTTGGGTACAATGTACCTTAGTCCTCAAAGAGACATCTTTGCTCTTAAATATTTAAGAGTTTTTTTTGAAGAAGATTACATAATGCAGTATGTTGTTTGATTTCTTAAATGCTGCATGCATGAGTGTTGATTGTGGATTCAAGCAAAAT
>NW_006408632.1:1716775-1717966 GCF_000296735.1 Chrysochloris asiatica
TCCTCATGAGCACCATTAACTGTTCTGGAATACCTGTTTTGTAATACTATGACCCACACATTTGAATGCCTTTGCATAATCAATCAAGCACATGTTAAAACCTTTCCAGTATTCTTTGTTTTCAGCCAAGATCCATCTGACATCAGCAAGGATATTCCTCATTCCACATTCTCTTCTGAAACCAGTTTGCATTTTTGGCAGCTCTCTGTTGATGTATTGCTGCGACCATTTAAAAATTATCTTCAGCAAAATTTTACTAGGATGTGATATAAATAATATTGTTAGATGATTTTCACATTCTCTTGGGTCACCTTTCTTTGGAATGGTCACAAATATGGATCTCTTCCAATCAGTTGGCCAGGTAACTGTCTTCCAAATTTCTTGGCATAGATGAGCGTGAGCCTCTAGTGCTACATCACTTGTTGAAAAATTCCAATTTGTATTCCATCAATTTCTAGAACCTTGTTTTTGGCCAATGCCTTCAGTGCTGCTTGGACTTCTTCTGTCAATACCATCAGTTCTTGATGAAACACTACCTCTTGAAATGGTTGAGCATCGACAAATTCTTTTTGGTATAGTTACTCTGTATATTCCTTCTATCTTCTTCTGATGCTTTTCTGTTCCATATTTTGCTCATAGAATCTTTCAATATTGCAACTCAAGGCTTGACTTTTTTCTTCAGTTCTTTTGATGTGACAAATGCTTAGCGTTTTCTTCCTTTGTGATTTTCTAACTCCAGGTCTTTGCACATTTCATTATAATACTTGACTGTTTTCTCAAGCTTTTGGGACATTATCCTATCACAAACAGCAAAGAGTATCTTGAAATACTCTTTTTGACAATGAATGAGATGCCATTTCTCTTGAATTTGTTATCCCTGGCATAGTAAACCATATAATTGTTCAATTCAAAATGGCAAATACCAGTCCATTAAAGCTCGCTAATACCTAGCGTATGGGTCTTTACGTGTTGTTCCATTTAGTTTTGATGACTACCAATTTTCCAAGATTCATACTGCATCTATCCTATGTTCTCATTATTAATGGATATTTGCAGCTGTTTCTTCACATTTTGAGTTGTGCCACATCTGCAAATTAAGAACCTGAAAACTTTGCTCTATTCATGTCATTAAGATTAACTCTAGTTTGACTAGGCAGCTCTAGCTCAGTTGTATTTTGAGTGCCTTCCAAC
>NW_006408632.1:1745331-1746223 GCF_000296735.1 Chrysochloris asiatica
CCCTCTTGGTGCCACACAAAATGGCTGCTCCTGGAGCAGCTGAGTGTCCCAAACCAGTAATCAATGGATTTCTTGCTTTTGCCACAAACTCCCCAGTTGTAAGCCTTCCAACCTTCTAAATATTCCTTTTATGTGATTCAGAGTTCTGGGACCATCCCCTGAGCCTTCTTGGTCCTGTTTTATGTGTTGTTCCCCGCAGAGCTCGTCATTGCACTTCCACCTGATCCGCCATCTTGTTTTCACGCTCCTTATATGCATTTTTTAAAACACTGTTTTTGTTGTTGTTGAAAATAAACAGTACAGTATACACTGTTTAAATAGTTTCTGTATGTACAATTTAGTGACACTGATTACGTTCTTTGAGTTGTGCAATCATTTTCACATTTCTTTTCTGAGTTATTCCTCCCCCATTAACATGAATTCACTGTACCCAGAGTATCCTATTGAATCACTTGAGTTACTGATGTTAATTTGATCTCAGAAAGATAGATCTATTTTTTAAAAAAAGTTTTTAATTGTGAATTATTTGTTAGTTTACATGGGAGAACATTAGCTTTACATTCATCCTATTCTATATCGTTATTGTTTCATTGATATGATTATAATCCCCTGCATACATCATCAACCAACCAAATGGTATACCCCACACACCTGTCCCCCTGGTCACCAGCACACAGCCCCTCTCCCTCCCTGAATCCAGAGTCCCCAGCCATTTGCTCCTTCTCTCCACATCATTGTCTCTCCCTCCATCCCTGGTGTCAGTGCTTCCCCAGAGAGGGTCCCACACTTTGCTTTTCTCCCTTTATGGTTCCAGGGATCTCCACTCCTGGACTGCAAAACCAGCCACTCCCCTCCTTTTATTACCAAATATTTACATTTACCTTTCCTACAC
>NW_006408632.1:1746993-1753720 GCF_000296735.1 Chrysochloris asiatica
TCTTGTAGTAGTCAATTGGACTGCTGTTATTGTTTTTGACTTTTTCTGCTGTTTTTGTTTTTTTTTTTTTCAAGAAGTATCTTCTGTTCTTCTTGCTGCTCCAGACTGGTCTGCTTGTCCTTTCAAGTGGAAATTTCCTACCTCAGAAGATTCTGGATGGTGATCAGTATTCTACCTATGGTCTTGTGCAATGCAAAGGCTCTGCAGGAAGCCTCCTTCACTGGGCAAGTTCTAGCCCCATTTTAGGTATTCCAATCAGTTATCGGCTGAAGATGGACTTACAAGCTTTTTATGGTGATGTTTCTGGCTATTCCTCTCTCTCCCCTTCAAGTGTCAATTTTATAATAGGAGGTAAGGGAAACCAAAATTCAAAACACAGCCAAGCATCTTAACATCATTTCCCCACTTTTACCCATTCAAGCCATGCCTCAATCTTTGTATCCCTGAGCCCTGTTGTTCCACTGTTGTGCTTATTTACCACTGTCCTATTTAGCCCATGTAAACCTGCCTAGGTATTCTCTCATCTGCCTTGTTTTTCCTTTTCCCTCCCCCTTCTAGTATATGCAACACCCTCAGCACCCAAGACAGATAGATCTTAAAAGAGCACTATGCTCAAGACCAACATTCTTTACTAATTAAGCTAAACTATGCTGTGAGTTGGAACCGATTCCATGACACATGACAGCAACAACAACAACTGTTTGTCTTTAAGGCTTCAGAGACTTTTTTGTCTTAAGTTTAAACATTATCCCAGAGCAATTGTTTCAGGGCTTCATCCGGCCTCTATGGCTCCAAAAAGTTTGGATTCCATGAAAATTTATAATTATGCCTACATTTACCCTATTTTTTGCTCAGGGTTCTTCTCTAGATTCTTTAATCAAATTTTTCAGTAATGATAACTGGGCACAATCTAGTTCTTCTGATCTCAGGGCAAAGGACATTGGCATTCTTTTTGTTTACTGTAATAAAGTTGTAGCTTTGAAAGTGGTATACTGCCTGTGAGATTCTATAAGATGTTCTAGCAAATTAAGAAACCCACAGTGGTGGTAAAAGCCAGCAGGGACTGGAGTCTAACTATTTGGCAGTCTCAAAGACAGAGTCCATTTAACTTGTAAGTTGTGAACTATCCCTGTGTGCCTGGGGTCTGAAAACACTGTATAGGCATGGTAGTTTGAAATGTCTGTCTAACTTGTGAGTTCTGACCCAACTTTAGGTGACTAGGGTTGGAGAGAAAATGCACCACTTTAGTGACTTGTAACAAGAATGGAGAAGTGAGATGGTTAGGAATGGGTCCATTTCCACAATTTGGAGATTCATGCTGATCCTTACTAAGCAGTTAGCAAGGACAGTGGGGTTACCCACTTTGTCCCTTGCTTAGTGTGGGGTACACTGCGGTAGAGATGGAAGTAGTCAGCATGCACATGACTGGGAATTACAGCCCTCTCCCCATGACACTGGCAGTCACTGCAGTGTTCTCAGTGGTGACCTCAAGAAGAAGGACACCAAGGAGCAGATTCACAGCCAAAGCTTAGACAGATGTGACCTCTTAAGCCTCAACTGTGCTCTCTCACTTTAGAAGCTTGGGTCTGCCTCTTGGAAACTTACTCTGTGACCTGTATGCCAAGGGTAGCCATAGGATGTATTTGTAGTCAGGCTTGAAACCTTCAGATTGTCATGTAAAACCCAACTTGGACTCACTTTTCCCTCCTCATTCTTTTCTGTCAGATAGGATTTTCTTTTTTCCCTCATCTTTTCTGGACAACCAGCGAAGTCTAAGGGAGCTTCAAAAATTTCGTGGAAAAAATGGAATTAAATGATAATGAAGATTTCCCACAAACTTTTTGAAGCCCCTCGTATTAATAGCAGCAACCTGAAGCCTTCTTTGGGGGAACCTGTGAGTTATAAATTTGTTGTTGTTAAGTGCTGTCGAGTTGGTTCCAACTCATAGCTGCTTGTTTATGGGTTCCAAGGAGTGGCTGATGGGTTTGAACCACCAACCTTGTGGTTGGCAGTCCAGAGCTTATCTTATAGCACCATAATTTATAAATGAAAAGGGATTAAAAAACAGTTTGTGTTTTTGTGGCAATCTAATTTATCAGGAGTCCTGGTATAGCACTGTGGGATAAAGCACTGGACCACAAGGTCAGTTTGAACCACAAGGTTGGTGTTTTAAACTCACCAGCTGCTCATTGGAAACCCTATACAGGGTAGCTATGAGTTGGAACCAATTTGACAGCACTTAACAACAACAATAACAATAATTTATCAGGGGTATGGTACTGTAAGATAAGCACTGAACTGTTAACCACCAAGTTGATGGTTCAAACCCACCACCCTTTCCTTGGAAACCCTATGTAGGGTCACTGTGAGTCAGAACTGACTGATTTGACAACACTTATCACCACAACATAATTGATGGAGTGTTTTTTAATACATTATTTCATTTGAAATGAGATAGCTGAAAGTGGGAGGGAGAGTATTACTAACCCAGTAGAGCGTAGTGGTTGATGGGATAGACTCTGGAAACTAGGCTAAGTGGTTGAAACCTGGCTCATCAAGTATTATCTCTCAATAACAGAACCTGCCTAAACGAGGTCATGGAGAAAATGTTTAAACACACAAAGCCTAGCTGTAATCATCCCCATTTGCAGATAAGTAAGACTCAGTGTGAATAATTTGCCCAAAACACAGAATTAATAAATGGCAAGTGAGAACCTGAAGTGTGGTTAATTCTAAGTTCAATGTTCTTTCCCTTGAACCAATCAAGAGTTAGCCAAGTCTTGGCTCAGTATCAACACAGAGGGTTTGTATGAATTCAGGTCCCATATTAGCAAAGAGAGTAATTTTATTCAAATACATTTCATGATTTGGCTTCAGAGTCAAGGTCTTGCAAACTTCTTATTATCCCTGACCTCAAGGCATGCTGGAAGCCTGGGAGATGATGAGCTGGGGGTGGGGAAGATAGAGGAAAGACAGTTCAAACAGGAATGTAGTAAATCTAGTCCAGTTTCAAAGTGGCATTGGAGGTCCAAAGGAAACTTCACTTGGAAAATTGCATGGGGGATGATTTTAAGTTGCAAAATGCAATGGTGAAGGAGCTAGGCAAAGCAGGGTTGTGCTAGGAAACCTATCTTAAAATAAGTAAGATAGATCTAGACCCAAGGAAGGAACATGTGGTTACACACCTATTAGGTATCTGGGATATAAGGCAGGAATATTTTTTACCTTTCTGCCTCACTCTTTGTACTAGTGCCATTAGGATGTGGAAAAAGCAGTAGAACCTCTCTGGTGACAGAGCAGTGAAGACACAGTGAAGACCCAATATAAGGTGGTTTGGTTGATGAATGTACAAAAGAAGGACAGTTACTGAGAGCACTGTGGAAGTGTCTTTTGTTCTCAAGCAAATGAGCTCTAGAAATTATTTCCAGATTCCACTAGTATAGGGATTTAAAGTCTGGGTTAGTGATTTCAGAAGTAGACCAGTCTTTACACAGCTGGATGCTCTTTTTGGAGCTGGGGTGGGGCTAGGACAGCACAGTAAATGATGTGGGTAGGTCTTGTATGGTGAGCTTTATGTGTTTTTTTTTTTTTATCACTGTTACTGTTCCCCTCCCCCCTCCCCCCTTCCCCCGGGGACCAAATTTCATCAACCACTCTTTACTACTATTAATCTCTTCTTCTCCACTGGTACATTGATTTTGCTTATAAGTACATGCAAATCTCTTAGATAATTAAAGATAAACAAACTTTTCACCTTGAGTTTCCCATCTTCTCTAGTTACTGTTCTTTATTCTTGCCTCCTTATACAATCAGTTCTTCTTCAGAGAGATACTTCCATTTGCCAGTTATAATTTCTCACCTCAGTCCACTGAAACTGACCTTTTGTTCATTTGAACTGTTGTTTCAAAAGCCATGTAATTCTCTACTATCCCAGGCCCGGTGGTTATTTTCTCTCCTTTTAAGGACAATGACTGGATCTGTGTCTTCACTGCTCTGTCACCATTGCTCAGCAACACATGCCCAGCACACAGAAAGGACTCAGTGCACATTTGTTTAGTTGAATGGATTTTTCTGTGACATTTGATACTTTACCACTCCTGTTTTCCTGGTGTATCTCAGGTTTCTTCCTCAATTTTTTTCTCTAAAGTCCCCAGAGGTCTGCCCTTGTGCCCTATTTTCCAGACTCTTAGTGGGAATCGACTCAGTGACAGTAGGTTTGTTTGAGATAGGCTTTCTCTGGGTCTTCTAATCTAAACCCATGACTTCAACTCTGTTGTGAGATAATGACTTCCAAATCTATAGCTACATCCCAGACTTCATATTCTAATTGCCTCCTAGAAATCTCCAATGGAATGCCTTCCATGTTTCTCAAACTCATCATATTCAGGATTGAATATATCCATCTCATCCTTCAACCTGCTGCTCTTGTGTCTCAGCTCAGTGAATGGCAAGCACCACACACCCAATTGTCTAAGTAAAAAACTTGGAGTTGTGTTTCATTCTTCCTTCTTCTACTTCATCTCTCACATTGAACAGGTCAGGAAATCCTACTAACTTTGGCTTCTTAATAAGCTTTCTCAGATCCATTTGCCTTTCTCTAATACCACTGCCATCACTAAGTCCACAACACCATCATGTCTCCTCTTGATGACTGCAATAACCTCTTCATTGCTTTTGCTTCTTCTCTCTAGCTTTCTTTTGACTCTTTGTTTTATCTCCATTCTCCTTGGCATGGATAACTCCAAGTCACCCCCTAAGTTCCACTGAATGTCACTTCCCTCAGGAAACTTTCCCGGACTAAACCTTTCCCTACTCTGAACCATAGGATATATTGACTATTATGGATTCCAAATACTTAACTCCTCTTACTATAATTCCTTATTTCATTTCCTAATTGTCTAACTGACTAGATTTTAAATTCTTTGTTTTGCCTTGCTTGACTTCAAGCATCTAGCATGGACTGTGGCACATGTTTGAGACTCAAAAATATTTGTTGAATGAATCAACAGGGAAAAGTCTGTAAACTGAAGAACCACTGTTTTGCAGTTCATCTAAAAATAAACAAGATCAGGGGTTTAGCAAATAAATCTATGGTGTGTGTGTAAACCTCCCACTCTCAGTTTATGTGGTTGATAAACCTCAACTATGTAAGTGAAATCTTATTTTCCAAGTACAAATATTCAGTGTGAATTGCAGTGTCATAACGTTTTGTGCTCATGGCAACAAGCAGCTTCAACAAACAAAATTAACGAAGAAACAAAGGTAACAAAAAGCTACTTATTCATCCAAATCTTCTCTGTTTAATTCTGCAGTCTTAATAGTTCAATAATTCAACTGCAAATTGGCTAAGATTCATTGCTTTCCAAGTCTGTCACATGCTCAGGCCCATTTGCTTGTCTCTTTCTGCTGGGAAATGATTTGTCTGTGGAGTGGCCCAGAAAACAACTTTTTTCCATGTTAATTACTCAAAAAGTAAGAAAGATAAAATAAGAGTTATGTAACAGGCCATTTGTTTTGCTCTCAGAATTTACTTGGTAGTGAACATGCATACTTATCCTTGAGACTCCTTGCATTGCTGTTATTTTATGAATGATATGCTTTCTCCTTGTATCCTTATGAATCCAAGAATATGGGTTCAAACCTATTTCTTGGTTCAAACCCTCCTGAAGCAATAAATTAAAAAAATTGTGACACAGTTAAATGGTCAACTGCTAGCCAAGAGGTTGGTGGTTCAAAATCACCCAGAGGTGTCTCAAAAGAAAGCCCTGATGATCTGCTTCCAGAAGGTTCTACTCTTGAAAACCCTATGAAGCACAGTTCTACTTGGAACACATGGGGTCACTATGAGTTTGATTTAACTCAATGGCAACTAAGAACAACAACAAATAGGTACAGAGCAAGGTGAGAATTGCCAAAGCCATAGGGGACATGTCCTAGGTCTTCATTCCCTTTCATAGTGTGTGATCCAGAGTCTCATGAAATACATAGAATGGTGAGTGAGGAAATTACTATAACCAAAGCCTTGCAATCCATCATTCCTTCCTACTAATCATCAGTGTTCTTGGACTCAGTATAACCACCCAGATTGAACTTGAACTTGAACTTGAATACCTCAACTCTAAGGGTGAATTTTGTTTAAACAAACAGAAAAGTTGGGGCAGTTGCTTTCTTCTAGAGTTACAGTCTCTAGAACTATGATTGTATAAATATTTTAATATTGTGCATGTAGATAAATCTGTTTTAAGGAGAATTGTTGTTGTTATTGTCAGGCGCCATCGAGTCGGAACCGACTCATAGCGACCCCATGCACAGCAGATCGAAACAATGTCAGATCCTGAGCCAACCTCACAACCGCTGCCACACTTGAGTCCATCAATGATACCACCTGGCCGATCCATCTCATTGGGGTCTTCCTCTTTTCTCCATTCCTCCATCTTACCAAGCATGATATCCTTCTCCAGACACTCTTCCCTCCGGACAATATGTCCAAAGTATGAGAGATGAAGTTTAGCCATCTTGGCCTCCAAGGAGCACTCTGGCTGCAATTCTTCCAAAACAGATCTATTGGTTCTTTTGGCAGCCCATGGCACTTTTAGTATTCTCCTCTAACACCACAATTCAAAGGCATCCATTCTTCTACAATCTTCCTTATTCACTGTCCAGCTTTCACATCCATATGAGGTTATTGAAAATACCATGGCTTGGGTCAGGCGCACCTTAGACCTCA
>NW_006408632.1:1760695-1763039 GCF_000296735.1 Chrysochloris asiatica
GATATTGTCTGGTTTTCTTTGTAGGTGTATGAATATTATTCTTTCACAGACAGCATAGTATTTCATGACAGATCATGAGATTTTCTTTTTGATAATGAATGTGATGCCATTCCTCTTCAATTTGTCATTCCCAGTATAGTAGACCATGTGATTGTCAGATTAAAAATGGCCAATACCAGTCCATTTCAGCTCATTGATGCTTAAGGTACCAATTTTCATGCATTTAATATCATGTTTGACAATTTCCAATTTTTCTAGGTTCATACTTCATATGTTCCATGTTCTCATTATTAATGGATATGTACAGTTATTTATTTTCATTCTGAGTTGTGCTCCATAAACAAATGAAGATCCCAAAGGCTTTACTCCATTTGTGTCATCACGGCCAACATTACTTTGAAGAGGCACCTCTTCCCCAGTCGTAATTTGAGTGCCTGTCAACCTGAGGGACTCATCTTCTGGCACTATATCTGACAATATTCTGGTATTCTTCATCATGTTTCAATATTCAGTAATCTAGTGCTGACACTGTTCCACTGCTATTCATATGGGTTTCAGTGATTAAATATTCGGAAGTAGTGTGTGTTTGCTTGGAAACTCAGCTGAAACCTGTCCACTATGGGTGACCCTACTGGTATTTAAAGCTTCCAGAATGACAGTAATACACAAGAATCCACAGTATGACAAACTAACAGACAGGTGGAAGTAGCATGTCAAGAAATCAAAGGCAGGGAAGCAGCAGGGCCTTGAAGGGGATGGCCACTGGGCAGAAGGATTTTTATTTATTTTTTCTCACCCTGCCTTCCAAAGTACTTATTTTCTTAGAAATCTCTGGTGTCTCAGGGTATGGGGCAGTGTGACATTTAATTTGTGGGAAGAAGATGGGGACCTTAGGATGTAACTGATCCTTATCAGTAACCCCTTTGTTGTGGATTGAATTGTCTCACCCCAAAATATGTTTGCCAGACCTTGTATTTATGGATGTGATCTTCTTTAGAAATAGCGGTGTTCTTTCCTATGTTATTGAGGAAATACCGGTGTAGGGTGGTTCCTAAAACCTAAACACTTCTGGGTTATAAAAAGGTCAAAATAGACACAGTGATACACATGGGGGAAGACAGATACCATTTGAGGATCATGTACAAACCAAGGAAAGACAAGGCATTATGGAGCTGGCAGGAAAGGAATTTCTATGACCTAGACTCTGATTTGGACTATTAGCCTCCAGAACTGAGAGAAAATTAATGCCTGTTCTTTAAGCCCACCCAGGTATACCTTTTGTGTACAGCAGCACTAGGTAACTAAGAGACCCCTATTCTCTCCCCCCCCAATTTATTGCCTCAATTCTTTCTTTTATAATACATGGTTTCTCCAGTGATGGAATTTTTTCAAGGATTCTGCCATTGGTGGACAAATTATCCTGCGTTTCACTGATTTTCTTTTCTTTCTGGAGATGCTTGGGTCTCTCCTTCTTCTACTTTGTGAAGTCATTTACTACAGTTCCCTCTACTTTCCATCTTCTAGTATATTGTGCTTTGAAGTGGCAGATGCTTCCTAGCTTCTACAAATATGAAGTTTTATATTCCTGCGAGGCTCCAGGAATTGATGTTTTAACTTGAAATATTTCAACAGACTAATGCAGAGTTGGAAGTACTCACTAGTATATTGTAAGAAACTTAGTAGATGTTTTATAGCAAGGAGGAGAGTGATTTTCAGTCTAGGAGCGGAGGTCCCTAGGAACATCAAGGGAGAAGAGCAGAGAGTGGGACCCTACCCAGAGAAGCAGCGATGCCTGAAATGGAGCCAGAGATGATGATGTGGAGCAATGGAGCAGCTGAAGACTTTAGATCCAGAGAGGGAGAGTGACTGTGTGCTGAAGACTTGGGGGGTACGGGGGAAGGATTTCATGGAGGGGACTGTAACCATGGCAATGAGACGATATATGATAGAATGAATGTAAAACTAATGTTCTCCCATGTAAACTATCACATAATTCACAATAAAACATAAAAAAAAAAAAAAAAGAAACTTAGTAGACAGTTATTTGGCATATTGACCAGAAGACATTCATATTTGTGCCCATTCCTAAGAGAGGTCACCCAACAGAATGGGGGAAATCACACATAACTAACATTTTACTGAAGATAATTTAAAATAGTGCCACAGTATATTTGACAGGGAGTTGCCAGAAATTCAAGCCTGATTCAAGATGATATAGAACAAAGATAATCATTGTTGACATCAGATGAATCTTGGCTGAAAGCAGAGAATACCAGAAAGATGTTTACTTGTGCTTTATTGACTATGCAGAAGCATATGAATGTGTGGATTATAACGAACTATG
>NW_006408632.1:1764194-1767342 GCF_000296735.1 Chrysochloris asiatica
TTCTGTTGTGCATAGGGTTGCTGTGAGTCGGTACCGACGTTATGGTGCCTAACAACAACAATATTATGTCTTTGTGGTCCACTATATGACTAGTTTTTGTAAAAAAAAAATCTGTGTGTCACTGTGTGTCATTATATATGTACACATACACAGTTTTTATATACACACGCTTATGTGTGTGTGTGTTTATAAGCGACTACTTTTTTTTATTGTGTTGACCGTTGAAATAAGAAGCCAGTATCAGGGAGAGAAAAAATATTTGGGCTACATAAATTTACAATTAATAATAAAAATGTTAAATAGTCTCTTTTAAACACACACACACACATGCATGTGTCTATAAATACTGTGTATGTGCACATATATAATGATTTTTACAAGGGTATTAAGATTTGAAGATTTTTGTTCAAAAAGATCTAGTTTTTCACAGGTTCTTAAGAACAATTGTTAGGACCTTTGCTGACACATTATTTTAAGTCTGCAATGATTTGAGACGTCTCTTTCAGGCTTCAAAGAGAAAAATTAGCTTGGGTAGGTGAAAACAAAGCTTCAGGAATTGACAGAATACAAATGGAAATATTTCAACCAACTGATGCAGCACCGAAGGCACTCACTAGTCTATGCCATGAAATTTGGAAAACAGCTACCTGGCCAACATTTTGTAAGTGATCCATATTTGTATCCATTCCAAAAAAAGGGGGACCCAATTGAATGCAGAAATCACCAAACAATATCATTATTACCACATGTAAGTAAAATTTGCCTTATCTAGTTATAATAAAAGTTCTTGTAGTTACATGCCATTGAGTAAGTTTTGACTCATAGCAACCTTATACACAATAGAAGAAGTGGCTGCGGGGTTTGAACGACTGATCTTGTGGTTAGCAGTTCAGTGCTTATCCTACATCATCACATCAGGTCCTAGGAGGTAGCATTCTTATACTTATTCTATAAAAGATATTGCACAGGTCACATAGATAGAACCAATGATGCTAAGTCAGGTCTTTTTAGCTCCCTTCCGTTTGCTTTACACACTATCAGATATTTCAGTTGAATTTTATCTGTTTTGCCATATGATGGTGGTGGTGATGATGTGCCGCGGAGTTGGTTCCAACTCATAGCGACCCTGTACAGGGTTTCCAAGGTTGTAAATCTTTATGGGAGCAGAGAGTCTCATCTTTCTCCTACAGAACCGCTGATAGTTTCAAACTGCTGACTCATAAACACTATGCTACCAGAGCTCCTTGTGTTTTTCCATATAGCTGTTCTTATTTCCTGCAAAACGTGGAAGATGAGGTATCCAAAACCATTCTTACTGTTGTGCTTTGAAATACCTTCTTTAAAACCTTTTAGACAAAAAGACCAGGCTTACGGTTAGATAGAGAGTGGTGGAACCCCAAGACTTTGGTCACCCTGCCTATCTGGAACCAAACTCACCCCTGTGGCTCAGGCAAGAAATAGATAAAGGTGTATAGAGTGGATTACAGCACTGTGAGGTACACAATCCATGGAATGGTCAACCATTGGAGATCAAAAGGGCAGCATTTATCCAAGGACAAAGTTTAGAAGGGTTGGGAAAAAAGGAAGAATGGAAACAAGAAAGAGGCAGAAAGTGGTATAAGTGATATTACACAAAAGGGATTGCAATCATTGATTCTGTTTCGTTGAATGTGAAACTGATGATCTGTTCTGTAAACCTTCACTCAATTCACAATAAAAAACAAAATAAAAAACAAAACAAATAACAACAAAAACTTCTAGAACACAAGATCACATTACATGATTAAATTGAGTACCTATTATGTTTTGGTGTCAGGAATATGGAGTAGAGATCTAAAATAATCTTCACACTGAAGAATGCATGCATAAAAATATAAATCACTTTTAGAATTATACTAGCTCCTTGGAAGTTTGTAGAATGTTATCTTTTAAATGACGAACACTTGACAGGTACAGTTTCTGTGGGGAGGAAGTGTCATTCTTTATAGAATATTTCTGAGTGTAACCAATAGGTTTTGTTAATCCAAGTTTATGTGGGTTTTTTTGGATTAAAAAAATTAGGAAAAGAGATTTTTCAAATATTCCACTGATGCTGAATTTTCATGGTTTTTTTTGGTTACTTTGCTCTTGCAAGTTGGTTCAATTTTTCAGGTATGTTTATTACTGCGCAGTGTTTCTATAAGTTTATCCAAACCAATTGTCCTGTCCTGTTAGTGCCGCTTCCGTTTGGCATCACTGTTTCTTTGCTGTTTTAAATGATTCTTGCATCACTTCCAAGATGGCTGTTTTAAGAACCTTCCCTTTAAAAAAAAAGTTTCTCAATGTTATTCTCAACTGATCAGTTGAAAAGCAGTGATTCTCAACTGATTTTGCTCCTAAGGAACATCTGACAATGTTCACTAACATTTTCCCACCGCTCGTCTGTTTGTTTGCAATACTGTGGTGGCTTGCATGTTGCTGGGATGCTGGAAGCTATGCCACTGGTATTTTAAATAGTGGCAATTTCAACCATAGTAGACAGGTTTCAGCGGAAGCTTTCAGACTAAGACAGATTAGGTAAAAGGAGAAACAGACTACTTCTCAATATTTAGCCACTAAAAATCTCATGAGTCACAGCAGAATACTGTCAGTTATAGTGCAGGAAAATGAAAACATTATGAATAGTATGAGAATATTGACAGATATTGTGCTGGAAGATGCGCCCCTTCAGGTTGGAAAGCACTAAAATACGACAGGGGAAGAGCTGACTTCTCAAAGTGGAGTTGACTATAATGTAGATGTAATGTAATGTGAAGTAGAGCTTTCAGAATCTTCATTAGCTGATGGGGTGCAACACAAAATGAGGAGAAACAACTGCAAACATTAATAATTGGGACATGGACTGTAAAAAATATGAATTTAGAAAATTGGAGGGTATTAAAAATGAAATAGAAATAGTAAAGATTGATCTCCTAGCCATTGTTGTTATGAAGTGAACATCAGCCATTTCTTTTTGGAACAGCGTCTTCTTCTTTTTCTTCTTCCTCTTTTTTAATGTTTTATTGTGAATTATATGATAGTTTACATGAGAGAACTTTAGTTTTACATTCATTCCATCATATATCATTTCATTGCCATGGTTCCAATCCCCTCCATGCATCATCTTCCG
>NW_006408632.1:1768879-1802907 GCF_000296735.1 Chrysochloris asiatica
AAGTTTCAGAGGCTCTTGTGACATCCATTTTGGTCTTCCCTTTCTTTCCTGTCTTTGAATGACCATTTGCTTTTTGCCTATTTGATGTTTTAAATGTCACCCCACAACTCTTTTGGTTTTCAGTCCTTTGTAGGTCTCTTTTGGTTTCTTGTGGTAGTGTTTTGTAGTTTTCTTTGTATAGGTCCTTTGTTTCTCTGGTTACATTTATTCCTAGGTATTTCATCCTTTGGGTGACTATTATAAACTGTATTGCTTTCCTAATGTCCTTTTCAGCACTGTCATTTTTGGTATAGAGGAATCCAACTGATTTTTGTATATTGATCTTATATCCTGCTACTTTGCTGAATCTTCAAATGAGGCAGCCTTCCCATTCCAATTACCAATAATTATCAATTCATCTTGAATGCATGTCTGATCAATTTCAGACTGAAGAAGTTGGTAGAGTTTTTCAATTTTGTTATCACTGGCTTTAGTGGGCGGTGCATAAATTTTACTTATGGTGGTATTAACTAGTCTTTCTTGTAGGTGTATGGATATTATTCTATTACAAACAAAGTTGTACTCCAAGATGTATCTTAAAATGCTCTTTTTGATAATGAATGCTATGGCATTCCTCTTGGATTTGCTGTTCCTGGCATAGTAAACCATATGATTGTTAGATTCAAAATGACAGAAACTAGTTCATTTCATCTCACAAATGCGTAGGATGGAGTCCTGATGTGGTACTGTAGGATAAGCACTGGACTGAATAGTCAGTTTGAACCTAAGGTCGGTGTTTCAAACCTACTAGCCACCCCTTGGAAATCCTGTGTGAGAAGTTATGAATGATGTTGCAAAGAATGGGTATTCCAGAACACTTAATTGTGCTTTTGAGGAGCCTGTACACAGATAAAGAGGCAGTCATTTGAAAAGAACAAGGGGATACTGAATGGTTTATAATCAGGAAAGGTGTGATCCAGGGCTATATTATTTCACCATACTTATTTAGTCTGTATTTTGAACAAAGAATCTTAGAAGCTAAATTATAAGAAGAATGTGGGTGGCATCAGGATTGGAGGAAGATTCATTATCAACCTGTTATATGCAGATGATACAATCTTGCTTGCTGAAAGCAATGAGGACTTGAAATGCTTGCTGATGAAGATCAAAGACCCCAGCCTTCAGTATGGATTGCATTTCAATGTAGAAAAAACAAAAATCTTCGTAACTGAACCAAGAAATAACACCATGAGAAACTGAGAAAAGGTTGAAATTGTCAAAAGACTTCATTTTGCTTGGATTCACCATCAACACTCATGGAAACAGCAGTCAAGAAATCAGATGACGTATTGCACTAGGCAAATCTTTAAAGAACAAAAATATAAGCTTGAGAACTAATATGTGACTGCCCCAACTATGGTATTTTCAGTAGCTTCATATGAGTGTGAAAGTAGGTCAGTGAATAAGGAAGACCATAGAAGAATTGATTCATTTGAGTTATGGTGTTAGAGAAGAATGTCAGAAGTCCTATAGACTGCCAGACGAACAAACAAATCTGTGCTGGAAGAAGTTCAGCCAGAATACTCCTTAGAAGTCAGGATGGTGAGACAGCATTTCTTATACTTCGGACATTTTATCAGAAGGGACTCCTTGTGAAAGGACTTCGTGCTTGGCAAAGTGGAGGGTCAGTGAAAAAGAGGAAAACCCTCAATGAGATGGATAGGCACAGTGGCAGCAGCAGCAATGGATTCAAGCACAATCATTCTAAGGATGGTGCAAGACCGGGCCTTGCTTTGTTCTGTTGTACATAGGGTCACTGTGAGTCAGGATAGATTGGGCGGAGCCTAACAACAACAACAACAACAACAACTAATATTTTTGATTGTGACAAATATGTGAGAACTGCTACTGGCATCTAATGAGTAGAGACTAGATATGCTGCTGAACATCCTACAATGAATAGGACAGCCTCCCACAACAAAGAATTATCCAGTTCATATCAATGGTGCCAAGACTGAGAAACCCAGGTTTAGACCTTTTACAAAGTTTGGAGTAACGATTCACTGAATTATAATAATTAAAAGAACAATCTGAAAAAGCAGCTAGTATCACTGTGTTTATCTTTCACCAATTTATTTGTTAATTATTTTCAGGAGAATATTTTAAAGGAGTTTCCAGCATCATGTATATCACCCAGACATCTTCCACTGATTTATATTTATGTTCTCCTTTGTTGATTTTTCTCGACACTCTTCATACATTTGTTGGTTTTTTATACTGTTGAGTTGACTCCAACTCATAGAAGTCTAGTTTTTATTGTTGTTAAGTGCCATCGAGTCGGTACCAACTCAAAGCAACCCTATGCACAACAGAATGAAACACTGCCTGATCCTGGGCTAACTTCACAATTGTTGCCATGCTTGATCCCATTGATGCTTCCACTTTGCTAATCCATCTAAAAAAATGGGGGTCTTCCTCTTTTTTCTCTGACCCTCCACCTTATCAAACATGATATCCAGTGACTGGTCCTCCTGACAATATGTCTGAAGTATGAGAGACGAAGATTGGCCATCCTGGCCTCCAAGGAGCACTCTGGCTACACTTATTCCAACACATATCTGTTGGTTCTTTTGGCAGCTTGTGGTATTTTCATTATTCTCCTCCAACACCATAACTCAAATGTAGCAATTCTACGATCTTCCTTATTCACTGTCCAACTTTTGCATACGTGTGAGGTTATTGAAAACACCATGGCTTGGTCAAACATACCTTAGCCTTCAAGCTGACATCTTTGCTCTTCAACACTTTAAAAAGGTCTTGTGCAGCAGTTTTGCCTAAAGCAATACGTTGTTTGATTTCTTGGCTGCTGCTTCCATGTGTGCTGATGGTTGATCCAAGAAAAATGAAGTATTGACAACCTCAATCTTTTCTCCATTGATAAGAATGTTGTTCATTGGTCCAGTGGTAAGGATTTTTGATTTATTTACATTGAGATGCAATCCATACAGAAGGCTGTGCTCTTTGATCTTCATCAGTAAGTATTTTAAGTACTCTTCACTTTCAGTAAGCAAGGTTGTATCATCTGAATATTGCAGTCTGTTACTGAGTCTTCCTACAGTCCTGATTCCATGTGTTTCTTCATATAACCCAGCTTCTCAGGTTATTTGCTCAGCATAAAGGTTAAATAAATATGGTGAAATAATACAACCCTATCACACACCTTTCCTAATTCAGTGTTCCCATGTCCTGTTCGAACAACTGCCTCTTGGTCTACATACAGGTTCCTCATGAATACAATTAAGTGTCCCGGAATTCTCATACTTTGCAATGTTGTCCATGGCTTGTCATGATCCACACAACTGAAGGCCTTTGTGTAGTCAATAAAGTACAGGGAAATCAGTAAGATAGAATAAAACTGCTCTGTAGGATTTCCTCGGCTGTAGTTCTGGTGTGGCACTATAGATAAGCACTGGATCTGAAGGGTAGTTTGACCCACCAGGTCAGCAGTTCAACTCACCAGCTGCTTCTTAGAAACCTTGTACAAAGTCTCTATGAGTCGGAACTGACTTGAAGGTACATAACAACAACAGTCTTTATAAGAGCAGATTGCTAAGTGTTTTCTCTTGTGGCAACTGCTGATGGGTTTGAACCATTGATCACCTGGTTAGCAACTTAACCATTGTGCCGCCAGAGCTCCTTGTTCCAAAATTACAGGCTTTACCTGGGTTACAAATGAGATCCATTCCTAGGTGTGTCTTTAAGTTGAATGTGTAGGTAATTTGGAACAGATGCATACAATTATTGTTTAGTCTTACTTTCATGACTGGAAGGCTTTTCAATGATTGACAGCTGATGTATAGCAAGTGAAGATGATTGGGATGAAGAAATCATTGTAGGAAACATTTTGGTTCAATCATTTGAAAGTGAGGGCAAATTTACATAACATTTAAGGGCAAGTAGAGAGTGTCCATAAGTGAATCATTTGTAACCCTGGGACTTCCTAGATACCTGGTTAAGTTATATTGCTTGGGGTTTTGTTTTGTTTTTGATAGAAAACATAATACAGAATCCCCCTTTTGTAGTAGCAGATATGTACTTTGGCACTTAAGGCAAGACATTCACTAGAGGCAACTTCTAATAGTACACTATTTGTAAGTCTTAACTATCATAAATTTTTTTCTGTTTTCCTAAGGGACTTTATAAATGTCAATAAAGAAAAGTGATTATATTTATAAAGCTTCATAATAGGCTTTCCTTTTAACTTTGATTTTCCTTAATGTTATTGAATTAAAACTACATTTTTAGCAAAATCATTTTAAGACTTGATAATTTCAGAGTTATTCTCAGAATGAACACTCCAGGACACATGCTGGAGAAGTGATTTAGCATATGTGCTGGAAACTCTCAAATTGAGAAAGTGGATAACTAGATCAACTTTTCATTCCCTCTGGTTGGATATCAAGAACTAATAAATACTATAACATGAAAACATGTAGATATTTTGGGCCTGAGGCTTGATGAAAGGTAGTTTGTTTTGTCTTCTTTCTGTGCTTAGAATCTGAATGGATACAAAAGCTTTGTTCTGGAAGTTTTAAAAAGAGAAAAAAAAAAAAAAAGAAGAAGATTTGTAGCCACTCTTCATCTGCTGATATGTTGGTGGTGTTATTTAACATCAGATTGATCCTGACTCAAGGTGACCCCTAGTTAGGGTATTTTAAAACCCAACAAGACACATGTCTTTCAGACTTCCTGAAAAGAAGTAGAGTTGCTGCAAGTTTCATATGGTTTCCTACACACGTGGCTTTCAGACCATGGGAGGATATTTTCTAATCATTTGAACCAAATATTTATTGATTACATATTGTGCTAGGAGTGGAAGACAGAGTTTCTAAGATGCAATTTTTGCATTTAAGGGATGCATTCATTAAAGTATAAATGGCTTTCCAGATTAATACCTGCTAACTGCCTGTGTACTGGTGTGGTGCTGTGGAATAAAGCACGGGACCGCAAGGCCAGTAGTTCAAACTCACCAGCCACACCTTGGAAACTCTATACAGGGTGGTGCATATGGAAAACCAGCTCAGGTGCTAACGGAAAGGTTGGAGGTTCAAGCCTATGCAGAGGTACCTTTGAAGAGAGGCCTGAATCTACTTCTGAAAATGTAGCCATTGAAAGCTCTTTGGATAATGGTTCTACTCTGACACACACATGACATGAGTTGAAATCAGCTCAACAGCAACTGTGTTTTGTATTGTTTTAAATTGCTAAAAGGATGGTACAGGCAGTTCCTACTGCAGTACTTCCTGTTTCCTTCACGTGTGGGCAGCCCTTCCTTGAATTAGCTGTGGTGGAAAGTTTTCCTCGGGAGTTACATGCTTCTAGCTTTCGGATATCCAAATTGACACGTGTTTTTTATGCCTGCTGCTAAGCCTGCATGGCTTGGTGACTGACTCTGACTGCCTTTTCTGGATTACTGGCCACAGTGTCCTGTCTGTCGCTCCCTTCTGAAGCTTGTCTTGATTTTGCTTCTTAACACATTCTGGGAGCCCCTCCACAACCCCATAGAATGCTTACCAGCACTGGCCATTTTTCTCCGCCTGCCTGGGAAGATGCCAGACTTCACAGAGGTGGCACTTCAACTGGACAGTGTACAAAACAGGGATCTAAAAGGATTACTCAGAAATGACCTACACATTGGAGTGAAGACTGGGAGACTTCATGGAAATTTTACAGTAGCCCAGGATCACATGATAAAGGTTCAGATCCGTGGCAATTTAAAAAGAAAAAAAAAAAAAGAGGAGATTGTTGACACCAGAAATGCTACTAAGAGCTGGACTCACTAGGCAGAGGAAGAAAAAGAGGAATCTGAATTTTCAGAAATGCTGGAAAAGGTTTTGCTTTGAAAATATTAGACTACCTAGGGAAGACCTGTTTGAGGAATCACTGCTAGGGTTGCCAACTGTCTTGATTGCCTAGGACTTTGAAAGTTCTCAGAACAGGGGAATTTTGGTTTTAAAATCAGGTCACTCCAACCAACGCTAACATCATGTAGCGCTGTGATGAATAAGAGCTATTAGGGGCTCTTTTAACTTTTAAAGTCAACATTGCCTGCATCATCTTGGACAGGGATTTCAAACAGCTGTTGGGATTTTAGTAAGAAAGGTTGAGTTTTTTATTGTTGGGGGCGATTGCTGCATATAACAATGGCAGGGCCTCTGTGAGTGTTGCTAATCTTCATGCTTTCATTTTGATGAGAGTCAAATTAAAAAAGTAAAATGTAGCTTCATCCTTCCTCTACTAACTTAATTCCTTCAATACCACACCCCTAATCTGAAGTCAGTTTGCATAGATGAAAATGGTTTGCTCTTTCCTTTGTTGTTTTATTCCATTTAGTGGAAGATTTAATGCTCTTCAAACTTTTTGAATCAAACCAGAAATCAATAGTGCAAAGAAGACAAGAACAAAGAGGAAAGGAAGAAATTTAAGAATGAACGGATTGATTTTTTATCATTTTTAATTTTCTATTTACAAATTACTGTATTATGTAACACTGGCGGACTGTGTCTGATGTTTGTGTCTGTTCCTAGGCCTCCTTGGCCTGGTGACTCTGGAAGATACTTATAAGGAGCTAGAAGAAGGTCCCAAAGGCCTTTGAGCAACCAAAATTGTTGTTGTTGTTAAGTGACTTTGAGTCAGTTCTGACCCATAATGACCCTCTATAGGGTTTCCCGAGGAGCAGCTGGTGAGCTTGAACCACTGACCTTCTAGTTCAAACAGCTTTGCAGTCTGGCGCATTAACCCACAGCACCACACCAGGACTATTCATGCCCTGGTACTTATGCATCTAGATCAAAAGGCAGAGAGCCTCAGAATATCATCCAGAATTGATGTACTTATAGTGTCGATATTAGTCAGTTCAAAGTGACCAACGATAGCTTAACAGTATGGAATGAGAGCATGATCCACAGCTATCAAGTCAATATTGACTCATCGTGACCCTATATAGGGTTTCTGAGATTGTAAATCTTTACGGGAGTAGAAAGTCTCATATTTTGGGGGGTTTGAACTGCTGACCTTGTAGTCAGCAGTCCAGTGCTTAGCCCATAGCACCACCAAGTGTCTCTACTTGCATTGTTGTTGTTGTTACGTGCCATCGAATCGCTTCTGTCTGTGTAGGGCTTCTGAGAAGCGTCTGGTGGGTTTGAGCCGCCAGCCTTGTGGTTCAAACTGACCTTGCAGTCCAGTGCTTATCCTACATTGCCATGTTGTTGTTATGTGCTGTGGAGTCGGTCCCGTCCCATAGCGACCCTGTACAGGGTTTCCGAACCTGTAAATCTTTACGGGAGTAGAAAGCCTCATTTTTTCCCCCATGAAACAAGATGGTAGTTTCCAACTGTTGACCTTGCGGTTCACAGCCCCATTCGTAACCACTACGCTACCAGAGCTACTCACCAGGACTTACATGTTCTTGTTAAGTACCGTGGAGTCGATTCCAACCCATAGCGACTCTGTATAGGGTTTCCAAGGAGCAGCTGGTGAGCTTGAACCGCCAACCTTGAAGTTCAAACGGCTTTGCAGTTTGGCACATGAACCCACAGCTCCACACCAGGATTTATATACATACTCCAAGAAGTTCTTGGAAAAAATTCAATTATCTTTTAATTTCATTTATTTTTAAACTTTTAATTGTTATTTAAGTGAAGGTTTACAGAGAAGAGCTTCCGTTTTGCAGTCAACAGATCATACGCTTTGTTTCATCTCAATGACTGCTATCCCCTCCATGAAAAAACATTTATCCTACTTCTACCCTGTAGTTCCTGTTTCCATTTCACTCTCCTCAACTTTGTCCTTAGGTAAAGGTTGTCCTTTTGATCTTGATCCATTATTTTAATTCCACTATTCCACAAAGTCTTTGAAGCTCCCTTGTACTATACATATATTCTTGTTGTTAAGTACCATCCAATCGGTTGGTTCCAACTAATAGTGAACTTATATAGCATTTCCAAGGAGTTGCTGGTCAGTATGAACTGCCAGCCTTGTAGTTTGCAGTCCAGTGCTTATCTTACAGCACCACACCTGGACTCTCATATATATGTGTATATATGTATACATGGACTCCTGGTTTGGTGCTGTAGAGTAAGCACTGGACTTTGAACCATAGGTTGGAAATTCAAACCCACCAACTGCTCAGAAACCCTATACAGGGTCACCAGGAGTCAGGAACCGACTCCACAGCACTTAACAACAACAACCTATATAAAATTTCCCAAGTGTCCAAAAAAGCCAAGTGATTTGGAAAGACTTTATGTAGGAATAAATAATTCTATGCATTTTAAAAATTGTTTTATACCCCAATATAATGTCTGCTGTCCTAATGATGATTTTGAATATTCAAGAAAATCAAACGCATTAAGCATACCTTGTTTGAGACACAGAGAACTAATTAACATTTATAAAGAATTTCCAACATACTCTTCAAATATTTGAAACCTCGAATCTTGTGGAACATTTTATTCCGTGAATTGACAATAAGGGAAATGTTACTGCCAGTTTAAAATGAACAAAATGAAAGAATCTAAGGGGATCCAGGACTTTTATGTTAGAATAGTAGGGACCTTGCATTTCTGAGGAAAATATCTTGCAACCTTCCTGTTCAGCTGGGGCTGCACAAATGACGCCAACTGCAGGACAAAGCATGATCTTGTCGAATTCTGTTGCCCTGACTGTCGGCAAAGAGCCATCGCAAGCTTCACTGAGGCCCCAAGGGATGCATATATTAAAGAAAAAACAAGAGCCGTACTCCAAAATGGCTTACTTAAAATGCAAAGGGTAACAAGAGAGTTCCATCTGGGGAAAGCCCAGCTCTCAGAAACAGGAAAGTAATACCAAATCTTGGTTAAAGTTACTTGCTCTTGAACTAATTAACTGGGGATTGAATTCAGCTTGAGAAGTCAGAAAGTGGGTTAAGAGTGAAGAAAAATGTTATTTTTCCTCTTAGGTACCAGCCTGGCACTTCAGAATATAGTAGCCGGCAGCACATGAGACTCAGCCAATTTGACGAAATCACAAAATGGTAAAAAAAACACCATGGCTAATTGGAAAGGGGTTCCAGAGATATAATTTGGGCCAGATGTATGATAAAAGACAATTTTATCTACTTTGGTGGCAGCCTCTTTGTAATAAGATATTGGTTCATTTGTCATTAAAAAAGAAGAAGAAAAAGAAGAAAGGAATGAATAATACACAGTCCAGTGAACTGTAAATAATATGTTCTCACCACTTTTGAAACACTATTCCTACCTAGCATTGATCTGCTATTGTTTTCTTTCAAATCTCATTTCTTATTTTTCTAAGATGGGAAATTTCTGGGAAAGTCATACATAAAAGCAGGAAGCCAAGATTTTTGCTTTTGTTTTACTTGTGAACCTTTAAGAAAAGGGTAGAACTTAAAGTCAGGTTTCCCATTGATGGCATCCCTTTCTGGATAGGAGCCTCTGACAGAACATGTTTGCATATAACAAGGTCTTACTTCTTAACAGGTCTGTGCTAAGGTTTTTTTCATGCTTAATTAGCTGTGTAAACAAATGTGGAATTTAGGCAATTTTCTGTCACAAGGGAATAAAGGTTTATTACCTCTACTTAGTAAAAATGGGGTTTCCCCAATTTAGAGGTTGTCTATGGAGACCTGGCCTGGCGCTGTTGGTTAATGTGCCAGACTGCAAAGCCGTTTGAACTGCGAGGTCAGCAGTTCAACCTCACCAGCTGCTTCTTGGAAACCCTATACAGGGTTGCTATGGGTTAGAATCGACTCAAAGGCACTTAACAACAACACCATACTACATCCTGGAGTCCTGGTGTGGCGCTGTGGGCTAATGCGTCAGACTGCAAAGGTGTTTGAGCTGCAAGATCGGTGGTTCAAGCTCACCAACTGCTCCTGGGAAACCCCTATACAGGGTCTCTATGGGTCAGAACCGACTCGATGGCATTTAACAATGATGAAATACTGTATCCTGGTATGGCACTATAGATGATACGCACTGTACTACTAACCACTAACCACAAAGTTGATGGCCTAAACCTACCTTGGAAACCCTACATAGGGTCGCTATGAGTCAGAACCGACTTGTTGTTAAGTGCCGTCAAGTCGATTCCGACCCATAGCATTTCCAAGGAGCAGCTGGTGAGCTTGAACCACCGACCTTGAAGTTCAAACAACTTTGTAGTCTGACGCATTAGCCCACAGTGCCACACCAGGACTCTACTGTTGTTGTTGTTGTTAAGTGCCGTCGAGTCGGTTCCGACCCATAGCGACCCTATCTATACAGGGTTTCCGAGGGTGTAAATCTTTATGGGAGTAGAAAGCCTCATCTAGTCCACTAGACAGCGCTTAATAACAACAGAAACACTATTGTATGGAGCTCTGGTGGTGTAGTGAGTTATAATTTGGGCTGCTAACTGCAAAGTCTACCATGAGTTCCAAGGGAGAAAGATGAGGATTTCTGCTCCTGTAAAGATTTACAACTTTGGAAACGTTATACAGGGTAGTTATAAGTTGGAACAGACTCCAGGTGGCACACAACCACCCCCACCCCCACTCCCATCTCCACAGTATATCAAAGGAGCCCTGGTGCTGCTGTTGGCTTGGCGTTGGGTTTCTAACCTCAAATTCACCAGTCGATCCATGGGAGAAAGATGAGGTGGTCTGAGTTACAGTCTCAGAACCCCTGTACAGAATTCCTAAGTACAAATTGACTTGGTGGCAGTGGCTTTCGTTCTTTTTTGGGGTCCATTAAGGAGTCAAGCTCTCCAGCTGCTCGTTGGAAACCCTATACATGGTCGCTGTGGGTTGGAACGAACTCGATGGCACTTCACAACAACAACAAAGGAGTCAATGTATAGTACAAATAATTAATGACCTCAGCTGTTAATCAAAAGGTAGAAGGTTTGCTTCTACCCAGAGGCACCTTGGAAGAAAGACCTGGTGATTTTCTTCTGAAAGATCACAGCCAGTGAAATACTATGGAGCACTCTGACACAAGTGTTGTCACCACATTGGAGTCAACTCAAGGAAAGCTGGTAACATAACAAAACAACCAAAAACTTCTCTCACAAATTCCTGCCATTCCCAAGTGCTCCTAGTTGACTTTTACATTGTGCATTCTATGTTAATTTTACATTGTGCATTCTATGTTAATTCTGCTGCTTCTCATTCAGAAATGTTCAGAGCCAGCAGTAAGGGTAAACTGTCTCCAACAGCACTGCACTCACTGCCCACAAAGGGCAGGAGCACTGTTGAGCCAAGAGCATTCAGCCCTTCAAGGTCTTGCCCAACTGTTATGTAAGGTTTCCACACCCAGATCTTCTGCCAAATCAGGAGATTCTGTGAATTTCTCATTAGTCCATTGAGGAATGAAAGACAAGGCAGGTAGAGACTGTGCCAAAACAGAGGTTTGGAGGGAATGGACTCGTGGGATGTGAACTCGGTCATCAGAGTGCTCACCTGAGCACAACCCTTCAGGAATCCACAGAGAAGCCTGGGCCATATTGCAGGTTACCCACTGGCAGCTTTATCTTTGACTGACACATAGCACAGCCCATTTGATCCTATTCCAGACTCCCCGCTGGGTGTTTCTAATCGTGTGTTTTAATTAATGTTTTCATTGTACTTGGGCCCAGAGGCTGTTTCAACAGACCAGCACATATTTAGAAATCTCTGAATAAATAAATGTAAAACAAGGGAAAACTGGTCCTGCTGAAATAATGAGAGTAATTGTTTCTAAAAAGATAGATGAAGGCTCATGACTGACTCTTAATTACTGCTTGAAGTGAACTCCTCACTAATATCACAGACTGTAACCTAAACATACCCTTTGGATATAAAAAAAAATGATGGCTTCAGAATCTAATCCAGAGTCTGTCTTTAGAAATTTGCATACTGGGTCTAGAGGTACTTGAGGAAGCTGTAGAATTTATTGTGTCAATTAATGAAAATAAAGTAGGGTTAACAGCAGTAGCAAATTTCGGAGGTGACATTTATTGGACCAGTGTAGATCTCTTACTACTGCAAGAGAAAGAAGGCCATTGGAATGGAACTGTGCTTTGTCTGACTGTCCTCTCCTGAAATTTTCTTCAAAATGGCCTTATCTCTCTTCCCCATACATTTTTAGCCAGGAACATTTTTATGAGTCCCACAGTGGTGCAAATGGTTAAATTATGGACTATTAATAAAAAATTGGACAGTTCAAACCCATTCAGAGGAAACCCTGAAGGAGGGTCTGTCAATGTGCTTTCAAAGGCTCAAGGTCTTGAAAACCCTATGGGATAGTTCCACACATGGGGTTGCAGTGTATTGGAACTGGTTGTACCACAACTAACAACCACAGCACTTTAAGAGAGTGGATTTTAACCAATTTAGAAATGAATTCTTGAGGCAGGAATTAGATTATGCAGGTGGGAATTATAGGAAATGTATTTGTAAGATGCATCTTACTTTTGTATAGGTGCTGAGTTTGAAGTAGAGGAAATACCCTTCAGATACTTTTTGTCAGGATCCATTGTTAGTTGAGTTCTCCAGTTGTGATTTTCTTTGGGTCCCAGAGAGCTTGTTAAAGTTACTCAAGAACTGTCAGTTAGCAAATTGCCTGGCGATAGTAACCAGGCTGAACCTGGGCAGGAGTGTGAGGTCCTGAAGTCTGTCTGGTTATCTGCCATTGCTTTTTGTTTATTTTCTTAATAGTGGCACCCCTTTTCTTCCCCTTTGTCCATCTTCTAGGAGTCCAAATTCTTCAAAATTCCCTAGATTTGTGGTTCTTGATCCTGGCTGCAGGAAGCATTGAAAAAATACTGATGATTGGGCCTTATTCTTAAACCAGTATAAAGCTTTTAGTGTTTCTAATGTGTAGCCAGGGTGGAGATCAACCCACCCCACCTCTTGTTCTCCTCCTCTGTGAGCAAAGTGATATGCTTTCCCTCAGATAAGTTGTTGTGAGGTGCTGTCACTTTTTGACTCATAGCAACCCAATGTGACAAAGTAGAACTGCCCCATAGGGTTTCCTACACATAAGTCCTGGTTTGGTGCTATAGGATAAGCAGTGGACTGTAAGGTCGATTTGAACTGCAAGTGGTGGTACAAACCCAGCAGCTGCCCCTTGGTAACACTATAAGTCTTTATGAGTCAGAATGGACTCCATGACACTTAACAACAACAAGGTAAATAGATCTCCAGGTCTTTTCTCCCATGGAGCAGCTGGGTAGGTTTGAACTGCTGACCTTCTGATAACTGAGCTCTTACCCACTGAGCCAACAGGGCTCCTTCCTCAGGAAAGTACCTGTTTAATTTACCCTTGTTTCTCAATACCAAGATGCCAGCAGTTTTAAGGTGCATTTTACTGGAGTTCTGGTGTGGTGCTGTGGGTTAATGTGTCAGACTGTAAAGCCATTTGAAATGCAAAGTTGGCAATTCAAGCTCACCAGCCACTTCTTGGAAACCCTATATAGGGTGGCTATGGGTTGGAACCAACTCAATGGCACTTAACAACAACAATATACAGGGTCACTATGAGTTGGAACTGACTCCATGGAACTTTACAACAACAACAGATTTAATGGGACTCCTGGTGTGGCACTGTACTATTGATCAACACTGGAATGTGAACCACAAGGTTGGCAGCAAGCCCACCAGCTGCTCCTTGGAAACACTATACAGTGTCACTATGAGTCAGAATTGACTCGATGGCACTTACAAAAACAATAGATTTAATTGGAGTCCTGGTGTGGCTCTGCAAGATAATGCACTAGACCAAAGTTTCAATTTGAACTGCAAGGTGTGTGGTTCAAACTTACCAACCACTCCTCAGAAACCCTACACAGGATTGCTCTGAATCGGAACAGACTCACAGCACTTAACAACAAAGATTTAATTAGGGTCACTATGAGTGGGATTCAGATAAGGACTTGGAATGGTGGCTATTATAGCTAACGTAAGACGAATCTTGGCTGAAAGCAGAGAATAGCAGAAAGATGTTTATTGTGCTTTATTGACTATGCAAAGGCTTTCGACTACGTGGCTTATAACAAGTTATGGACAAAATTGTGAAGAATGAGTATTCTACAACCTTTAATTGTGCTCATGAGGAACATATACCAAGAGGCAGTCATTCAAACAGAACAAGGGGACACTAAATGTCTTAAAATCAGGAAAGGTGTGCCAGGGTTGTATTCTTTCACCATATTTATTCAATCAGAAACTGGATCATATGAAGAAGAATGTGGCATAAGGATTAGAGGAAGACTCATTAGCAACCTGCGTTATGCAGATGATACAACCTTGCTTACTGAAAGTGAAGAGAACTGAAATATTTACTGATGAAGATCAAAGAACACAGCCTTAAGTATGGGTTGTACCTCAATGTAAAGAAAGCAAAAAAAAAAAAAAAAATCCTTACCACTGGACTAATAAATAATACCAAGATAGATGGAGAAAGATTGAAGTTATCAAAGACTTCATTTTACTTGGATTACTATCAACACTAACAGAATGTATTGTGCTAGGCAAATTTGCTGCACAAGATCTCTTTAAAGTGTTCAAGAGCAAAGATAACAGCTTGAAGAAGACTAAGGTGCACCCGACCCAAGTCATGGTATTTTCAATAGCTTCGTATGTATGTGAAAGTTGGACAGTTAATAAGGAAGTTCTTAGAAGAATTGATTCATTTGAGTTATGTTGTTGGAGAAGAATATTAAAAATACCATGGACTGCTAGAAGAACAAACAAATCTGTGTTGGAAGAGGTGTGGTCACCAGGATGGTAAGACTTTGTCTCTCATAATTTGAACATATTATCAGGAGGGACCAGTCTCTGAAGGAGGACATCATACTAGGTTAAGTGAAGGATCAGCAAAAAAGAAGAAGACCCCCAATGAGATTGATTGGCAGAGTGGCAGCAACTATGGATTCAAGTGTAGCAACGATCATGGTGATGACACAGAATCAGGCAGTGTTTCCTTTTTTTGTGCATAAGGTCGCTATGAGTTGGAACTAACTCGACAGCAACAATGACTAAGAACCAACTCGACAACACTTAACAGCAACAACAGCATAGATTTAATGACAACTTTTTTATAAAAAAAGAAAAATTATTACTATAACAAAAGCACTTACTCAACCTGGAGATGAGAGAAGAGGAAGGGCTGGTTGGTCCAAAGTGTGGTGAGAACTGGGGACACCTGAGCCCATGGACAAGGACAGACCCACAGAGGGCTAGAGCTGAGAGTGAATCATCCAGCTGATATGAAGTGAGGGGAGATGCACAAGAACACCCAAACTTGCAGATAGTACCCATTTGACCTAGCCTCGGATGGCTTGATAATCAGAACTCAACTAGAGGAAGATAAAAGCCAAAAAACAATTTTTGATAAAGGAAATGAGTGTAAATTGCTACAATTTGATGAACTTGACCAGTACTCATGGAGGTTGTTGTTGTTGTTGTTAGGTACCATTGAATTGGTACCGACTCATAGCGATCTCATGCACAGCAGAACAAAACACTGCCTGATCCTAACCTAACCTAACTGCCTGGCCCAACCTAACTATTGTTGCCACACTTGTGCCAAATGATGCTGCAACTTTGCCATCGTTGGAGGTGGGGGGATCTTCCTCTTTTTCTCTTACCCTTCACCTTACCAAACATGATATCCTTCTCCAACAACTGGTCCCTCTTGACAATATGTCCGAAGTATGAGAGATGAAGTTTGGCCATCCTGGCCTCCAAGTAGTACTCTGGCTGTACCTTTTCCAATACAGATCTGTTTGTTATTTTGGCAGCCCTTGGCACTTCTAATATTCTCCTCTAACACCATAACTAAAAAGAATCAATTCCTAAGATATTGATGTTTATGCGTTCTATTTCATTTTTGACAACTTCCAATTTTCCCAGACTCACACTTCGTACATTCCATGTTCTGATTTTCAATGGATGTTTACAGCTGTTTCTCTTCATTTTGAGTTGTGCCCCATCAGCAAATGAAGGTCCCGTGGGCTTTACTCCCACAGGCTTTACTCCTTTCGCGTCATCACGGTCAACTCTGCTTTTAAGGAGACAGCTCTTCCCCAGTTGCATTTTGAGTGCCTTCCAACCTGAGGGGCTCATTTTCTGGCACTCTATCTGACAGTGTTTCTCTGCTATTCATAAGGTTTTCAGTGACTATATATTCAGAAGTTTGTCACTCCTTGTCTTCATCTGGAAGCTCATCTGAAACTTGTCCACCATGGGTGATCCTGCTGGTATTTAAAATACTGGTGGCATAGCTACCAGAATCACAGCAACTCACAAGTACCCACAGTACGACAAACTGACAGATGAGTGGTGGATACTCATGGAAGTAGTAACCCTAAATACCAACAGAGAAGGAAGGAGTCGTCACATCAAGTATCAATGCTATCCCCTCTGTACACAGGGTAGATAGGGATGGGTAACTTAGACATTGGCTACCTAAAATGAGGGAGTCATGGAGGAACAAAGTGACTGGCTTACAAAGTTTCAAGAGGGAGTTTAGTTTCAGAGTGTGTGGGTGAAGATAAAGTCCCCACTGAATAGTTGTCATCTTGTCTAGATGGGTCTGGTAAAAAAAGATCGGGATATAAGATTCTTATGATTAAATGGTGAGTAATTGTTGTCATGACTAATTGCGACTGTCACAATTGTAAAGGTAGAAGTTTTGTAGCAAAAGTGTGGGAGTAGTTAATCTTACAGTCCAGAAACAGAGGATCCTAGGACCATCAATGGAGAAGAGCACAAGGGGATGTGGGATCTTATCCAGAGAAGCAGCGACACCAGAGACGGAGGCAGAGATAGGGACATGTTTAGAAGGAGGAATTCAGGATTCTAGATTCATGGAAAGAGAAAGACTAAGAGGTGGTGGCCAGGAGACAGCCTTGCAAAATGTGCCCTTTGGTGGTTTAAATTATTATATATGCCTGAGTGTTTAAAAAAAAAAAAAAAAGCTAAAATGAATAGAGAGAAATACTGTTAACTGATGGTACATGGAGGGGATTATAACCATTGTAATGAAACAAAGTATGTGATTTATTGAATGTGAAAGTGATGATCTGCCCTTTAAACTTTCACTCAATTAACAATAAAAACTTAAAAGCAAAACAAACTACAGCACACTTAATCACTGAACCTTAATGGTGAGCCATGATATGATTTCAGAAATATTATAAGGTAAAAATTTTGTAAATTATAGAATAGTGAATATTGTTTCGACATCATGTTAGTTGAGAACAAACTTAATCTGTTCATCTTTTTGAGAGCTACCTGCATTGTAAAAGAAAATGATTTAAAAACCCAAATATTGCAAATATTGCCTTTAAAAGTTTGAATTGACCTAATTTTGTAGAGCAATTTTAGTTTACAAAAAAAAAAATTGGTAAGTTGAGTTCCCATTTGCCCTTCCACCTTGCAAATTGTGTCTCTTATTAACACCATACATTCTTACAGTCTTATATTTGTTACAATTGATGAACTAATATTGAGGCATTATTCTTATCAACTAAGGTCTATAGTTCACATTAGGGCTCACTCTATGGGTTTTGACAAATGCTTAATGTCATGTGTCCACCATTACAGTAACATATAGAATAATTTCACTGCCCTAAAAAATGCCCTGTATTCTACCTACCCATCCCTTCCTCCTTGCGTGAACTGTTGGCACATTGATTTTTTTTTAATGATACATTTTTAAACTGGGCTAGGGAAGGGTTGTCTCTGGACTAGTAACTGAAATGTTGGTGGTTCAGACACACCCAGAAGCAATGGAAGTAAGGCTTGGAGATCTATTTCTAAAAGGTTACAGCCTTGAAACCCCTATGGAGCTGTTCTACTTTCCACACATAGGTTGCCATGAGTAGGAATCAACTGGATGGCAACTAACAATAACAAAGAGGGTTTCTCAACCACAGCACTATTGATCTTCTGGGTGGATTGTTTCTTATATGGAATTCTCTGTGCATTGTAAAACATTAAGAAGCAGCCCTGGCCTCTTCTCATTAGATATTAGTAACACTTTCATCCCTCATTGTGACAACCGAAAATGTCTCTAAATGTCTGTGGGCAGGGGGAAAAATAACCCCTGGTTGAAAACCACTAGGCTAGTGGAATCATTATTTTGTGGGCAGTGGCTTGTATCAGCTAGTGTTCAGTTGCAGAAATAGACTCCACTCAAGGTGGTTTAGGCTGAAATGTTTCATTTCAGTGGTCTACAGAATCGATCTTCAGGCTGAAGAAACAGACTCAGGGCTGGTGAGCTTCCAGGAACAAATCTCAAAGCCACACCACAACTCAGCCATCAAAAGAACTATTCTTCTTGCCTTAATCCTGACGTTGCTTGTCAAATGAAGAAGCTGATGTTACAAAGGCACTTCTGCTAAATCAGGGAGTCAATAGCCCATTTGTACCAGCAGGACGATGCCTCCTATCCAATCTTTCTCCCCATTTCACTCAGCTCTGATTCAAGTTTTGAAGTGTATTTGATGGTGTCGCTTACCCCACACTCAGAATCCTAGTTGTGTAGAAATTTGGAAAAAGTAGCTTTACGCCTACACAGGAAGGCATCCCAGAGTGGGTTGGGTTGGATGTTAAATGATCCTATCTCTAGTGTCAGTCACAGGGTTCTTCCCAGAGACTCGTAAGTTGTACTACTAGACATTCAAGTCTTCCAGGGAAGTGGAGTTGGCACCGTGTCATACTTATTACCTACTGATATTTTTGTACTGAGTTAATTTGCTCCTTTGTTTTCTCTGTTCTAATCACTTTTTTTCTCTCTCATTCCCATTCTTTTTAAACCTCTTTCTACTCCCTGTCTAAAACTCTAGGGTTTCTGGTTTTTGAAGTGTTTATATTTCACGTTTGGCTCTGTCAATATACATGCCATGTGAAAAATTTTTGTTGATGGCATGTGAACTGAGTGACTTACAGTGGCCCTAAAGGACTGTCACCATCTATGTCTCTAGCCCACTGATGACACTGTGGAAACAAGTATTTTGGGGGTAGGGACTTGTATTTTTTAATCATATTTTCCATCTAGAGTGGTGGTGGTGGTGGTTATGTGCCATGGAGTTGATTCTGACTCATAGTGGCCCTACATAGAGTTTCCAAGGCTGTAAATCTCTGCAGGAACAGAAAACCTCATCTTTCTTCCGTGGAACCGCTGGTTGTTTCGAACTGCTGACCGTGAGATTAGCAGCATGACTTGTAATCTCTGCACTACCAGAGTTCCATCTAGAATAATAGAGCCTAAATCATCATGAATAATCACAATCTCTGATTTGACATCAACTGATCAGTAGATTTGAGTCCAAGCAGGTAGGAATCAAACCATGGTTTTTGTCACAGGCTTTCACTACTTAAAAAAAAAAATGCAACTTCTCATGTTTGGAAATAATAAATGATTGCTTACCTGGTATAATTTATTTTTCTTCGTTTTCTCCCCATCAAATCTTCTAATAATTGCTTCAGTTTAAGCTGTGGAGATTTTGACTCTAAGTGAAAGTTCAGTGAATGTTCTGGGCAAGATAAGAATACCTTAACCATTTATGCTTTAACATAAGGGTGTCAGGGAAAAGAAAAGACTCAAGTTAAATTTGAATTTCAAATAAAACATAACTAATTTTGCTATGGAGTCCTTGTGTAGGATAAGCACTGGTCAACAGTTTAAACCTACCAGCTGCTCCTTGCAAACTATGTACAGGGTCACTATGAGTCAGAACCAACTTGACAACACTTAGCAAGAACAATAATTTTACTAGAAATAAGGTTTTAGTGTAAATATGCCCCAAATGTTATATGGGACATGGTGGTTGGTGGTGGTTGTGTGTCCCTGAGTTGATTTGAACTCATAGTGACTCTATATAGTGTTTCTGAGGCTGTAAATTTTAACGGGAGTAGAAAGCCTCATCTTTCTCCTGCGGAACAACTGGTAGATTTGACCTACTGATCTTGCACATCGGGCATACTTGTACTAAAAATGATCTGTTTATGTGAAATTCAAATTTAACTGGGCATTCTATGTTTTTATTTGTCATATCTGGTAGAAATGAGAAAATGAAATTATTTTCTTGAGAATATGTTTCTTGAGAGGATCAGGGGATAAGAAAAACCTGAGAGTAACAGAGCCTTGCAATATGATAAGCCAGTTGGGCTCTGAGCAGAAAGCAAGAGGGGAAACTGAAAACACTCAAACATTACACTGACCCTGGTTATGATTGACATGTAAATAACACCCTCATGTGAAGAAGAAGTTGTGTTTCTTCTGGGCAAATGTAGCCACTCTCCTAAAGCATTTGAATTTGGTTCCAACATAACTGTTTCATCGCCTGGGCTGGACAAGCAAAGCTTCGAGGTAAACGGAAGAGATGAGCAGTGCAGGCACCGGATACCTTGGAGCCTTGTAATCTCGCTTGCACAACCTCCAGATTGCATGGTTCTTGGCTTTAGAGCAGCTGGGCACAGTTTCAATGCACATCTATGGAGACCATGTCACAACAACAAAACAAACCAATGTAGCTGTGAGTTACACTAATAGCTTGAAAAAACAAGTCAACAGACTTGAAGACTGCTCTGGGAGCCCCTCCCAGGGAGTCAGCCTCTGGCAGAAAGAGATTACTGTGCCTCCACTTTGTCATTTTTTTTTTTTTTTTTCAGCTAAGATTATTCTATATGATCTGCACTTTGTCCCTTTCAAAGACTCCCCCACCCTGCGAGAGCCTACAGGGGCTTTATTTGCTTTATTATAGGCTTTATCATTGATCATCACTAGTCCTTGAGGTGAGGAGGTGTCCAATATCGCATGCAAATTTCTTGTCCTAAGAGATGGTTTCTGTGTTACAGACATCACTTCCAAAGCAATAGCAAATCCTGGCCACATCCTGCTCGTTACAGGTACATTGAGCCAGATTTTCCAAATCTTCTGGTGTGTTAGTCATTGCCTGGTTCCAAATCTGTAGTCGGGAAGAGTTTACACATCTTGTAGCAGTACCTCATATAATAATTCCAGAGACATTTCTTGGAGAAATCATGCTACTTATAGAGAGAATACGTTGTTGTTGTTAGCTGTCAGGGAGTCATGGCAACCCCATGCACAACGGGACTGAATTTTGCTTGTTCCTGCACCACCCCCAGGATTGATTGTGGATCAGATCATTATGGTCCATTGGGTAATTCTCAGAGGTAGAGTGTTAAAACTTTCTTTCTAATCTGTCTTAGTCTGGAAGCTCTACAGAAACCTGTTGCTCATCACAGCAACATTTAAGCCTCCACTGGCAGATGGGTGGTAGTTGTACCTAAGTACACTGACTAGAAATCCGACACAGGTCTCCTGCATGGAAGGGAACAGTTCTGCGATTGAAATACATATTCACTGCCTTCTTGCGAGTACATTGTATAGACAAATGGGCAAACAAAGCCCATTGCCTTGGGGTCGATGCCAATTTATAATGACCCTATTGAACAGAATAGACCTGTTCCATAGGGTTTTCAAGGCTGTAAATCTTTACAGAAGCAGATTGATGTATTTTTCTCCCATAGAGCAGCTGATGGGTTCTAACGGTCGATGTCTTGGATAGCAGCCAAGTGCTTAACCATTGTGACACCATGACTGCTTAGAGAATACATTGTTGTTGTTAAGTGCCTTTCAGTCAGCTCTGACTCAATGACCCCATGTAGGGTTTCTGAGCCTTAAAAAAAAATCTTTGTGAGAGCAGAAAGCCTCATATTTCTCCCACACAAGTGGCAACCGCCAACCTGTGGTTCGCAGTCCAATGTTTATCTTATGGAGTCACCACACTCCTAGAGAATATATGGCTGTTGTTCTTGACTCATAGCGACCTTGTATAGGGTTTCCGAGGAGTAGCTGGTGGGTTTGAACTGCCCACCTTGTTTTTTGCAGTGCCGCATGTAAATTACAGCTGATAGCACCTTGCTCATCACAGAGATAGTAACAAACATGCTTCTTAAAGTTAGTGAATCAGGACCAGTGTATTGAAATCTTGCTAATATCATATGTGTTAGTAACATCAGGGTGTGTGGTTGAGCACACTCTGAAACAGTGGGTAAAAGAAAGAAATATTACAGTTTTTGCAAGGATTCTTTTAGCTGCTCAATGTAATTTAAAAAGAAATCTAATTTCACGTATGCCTTATATTGTATCTTGAGTAATTTCATTTGATTTGCAAATACTCTTGGACTCTCATCTCTTACATCGAAAATTTCTATGCCTGCAAATACAGTGGGGCACCCATTGGCTCTGTAGGATAAGCATGGGACTTCAAACTACAAGGTGGGCAATTTGAGCCTAGCAGCTGCTCCTTGGGTTTAAAGCCTCGGAAACCCTGCACAGGGTCGCTATGAGTTGGAACCAGTCATCAGCACTTAACAGCAACAACAAATGCCGTACACTATTTTTGCCTTATTCAATAACTATAACAGTTACTGTTGTAATTTTATTGTAAGAGAATAACAGAATTAGCAAAGCCATCCCCATTTTCCTCCAGTTTTCTTTTACCAAACAAACCTTTAGTGGGCTTGAACTGCTGACCTTATGGTTAGCAGTCCACTGCTTATCCTACAGTGCCATCAGGGCACCTTCTGAATGAAATTAATTGAATTAATTTGCAATGTGACAGCGACTGCACCATGTGGTTTGTGACACAAATCTATGTTTTTTTTAACTTGTGACAGTGATTTGTAATTTGGTAGTCTGGAGAAGTCAGGAGAATTCTGATAGATTTAAAGAGTGGGATAAATACTTAACAAAGAAATATCTTATTTTTACCTTAAGGAAAAACAATTAGGATTAAAAAAAAAAAGTTTTATTGTGAATTATGTGATAGTTTATGTGGGAGAACATTAGCTTTACATTCATCCTGTCGTACATTGTTTCATTGCCATGGTTACAATCCCCTCCATGCATCATCAAACAACCAAAGAGTACACCCTGCAAGCCTGTGCTCCCCCCGCACCCCCGGTTGTCAGCACATAGCTCCTCTCGTTCTCTGGATCTAGGGTCCCCAGCAGCCCTATCTTTCCACGTCATCATCTCTGCCTCCATCTCTGATGTCACTGTTTCTCCCTTGATGGTCCCAGGAACCTCCGTTCCTGGACTGCAAAGTCAATCACTCCCTTCCTTTTGCTACAAAACATCAACCTTGACATTTAGGATTTTGTTTTAAAACAGCTCACCTGAAGTTATAGTTAATTTCCCATTGGTTAAATACACTCAATAACTTCCATTTACTTATTGGTGAACAACACTATTTCCACTCAGCATGGGTTGTTCCAAAACCAAGCATAATTTCCACTAATATATTATGATAAATGAAGCAAGTTATGGATGATGACCAGACCCACTGCCATTGAATCAATTCTAACTTACAGTGGCCCTAAAGGACAACGTAGAACTCCCCCATATGTTTTCGAAAGTTGTGGATATTTACAGAAGAGACTGCTGCATCTTTCTCCCTTGAAGCAGCTGCCGGGTCAAACCACTGACCTTCTGGTTAGCAGCTGACTACTTACCTACTGTACCTCCAAGGCTCTTTTGACCAATTAAAAAAAAAAGCAATTTTCTAGAGAAAAAAAAATCCAAGTTTTTGAAAAATACTAAAATAAGGGGACAGTTATTTTAGAACAAGTTCTTGAACTGGAAGCAATTATATCAATTAAGTACAAAAATTAGTGAAGCATGTCAGTGGAAGGGTGACTTCAGGATTGTGAATAGATTCTAGTTCATTATGACTCCGTGGGTGTCAGAGTGGAACTGTTCTCCATACTATTTTAGGACATCGGTTTTATGACACAGTATGAAAGAACCACCACCTCAAACCTTATTTGTATAATGAGATTCCTTTTTAAGTCCTGGGAAATGTTTGCAAATCAAACTTAGGTAGTTTGTTGTTGCCATTGTTAAGTGCTGTCAAGTCAGGTCAACTCACAGCAATCCTGTATAAGGATTCCAAGGAGCAGCTGTCTGGTGGGTTTGAACAGTCCAAATCTAAACAGTGTATCATAGTGGTTGAGGGACAACTTCTGGAGCTGACAGCTTGGGTTCAAGTCCCTGCTTTCTTCTCATTAGGTATGGAACTGTAGGATCTTGGATATTGCTTCCAGCTTTGGTTTTCTCGTTTGTAAAATGAGATTAACAATAGCACTACTGCCTTCATAGGGTTGTTCTCAAGATCCGATAGATAAGTCATCCATAATAGCCCCTCTTTCTTGTCCGCCTTTCTCTTTCTACTCTTCCATCTGCTCTCCTTCTTTCCTTTGTCTTCCTTCTTCCTCTGCTTTCTGTTCATTTAAAGATTCTTCTTCTTTTTCTAGTTTTAGGAGTTTCTGGATTAACCCAAATAATCTTCTCCTTAGTTTTTGGAGAAATTCCTTTCCTGCCTAAGTTGTTTATCACCTCTATGTTCGTATTCTTCTTGAGGACCTCCTAGACAGCTGTGGGCTCTGTGTATGTCTGTGTTTGGGTGATTAAGAGTATAAAATGCAGCATACTATTATAATGCATCATTAGTCTTGTTGTTAGCCACCATTGAGTTGATTCCGACCCATGGCTATCAATTCTAATGCTGCTGATATTAAAAACATCGAGAATACACTGAGAAGAAAACAGATTCTCAGAAAGTACTTACAATTATGTGACTTTAGAAAAACACTTTCATGTCTCAGCTTGTTTAAATTTTTTTTTTTTTTTTTAGTGTGTAAAATGCATTGGACTTAATCCCTAAATTGCTTCCTGAGTTTCAGATTTAGGAATTCAGTCTTTCTCCTGTCTGAAATTCTCTCTTTGTACAGATGGTCCTATTTTTAGGATGCTGTGCATCCTTGGACACTTGGATCCTTGGATCACTGTAAAGTGGATCATCTATTTTTAACCCCCTCAGGGAAACCCAGTGTAAGAGGTAAACACATCCAGAAGCAAACCACACAATTCGATATGCAGTATTAATATGGAGGCAGTGCTGAAAGAAAAAAAAAAAAATGTGATGAAAAGCAGGGGCCACCCGGATTCCTGCATAGTTTACTGCTAATAGGCATTAATAACTCCTTACTGAGCTGAAGTTTCTTCAGGCAACATAATCCGGAGAGAAGCTGCTGGGAATTTCTTTGTTTGTTAACTTTTGTCTTCACTATTCTGTCCTCTCTCCATTTATAAATAGCTTAAGGGGCTATTTGTTAGCAGCACTGAAGAGTGTTGCCACTACCAAGAACCCACCACTTGTAAGGTACTCTGATGGGTGTTGAGTGAATATTTGCCAGTGTTCTAAATGCCAGTGTCCCCTGAGCATTTACAAGGACTTTTGCTTCGGCAGGGAAGGGGGAAGGGCAGAATAATTCCTGTCCTGCAGCTGTGCAGCCACTTTTGGAGATCTGGACTGAATGTCTCCCAAACACTGCACCACAGTGCTCCCGCTTTAACTGTTACTGTGTTGGACTTGCTGCCTTAAAATTCCCACTCTCACTTGTGGGGATGGCAAGGATTCTCTGACTCCAGTTTGAGATTTGATCTAGGTTTGAAAAGAATCATGGAAACGTACATCTTCAACGGCATGACAAAGTGAGCCTTCGACCTCACAATGTGGGCTCAGCAAGTTGCTTCATGTTTTCCGTTTACAGCCGCCTCCTCTTTGTCAGCTCTTTTGAAGCACCCATAAAATGAAATAGGCTCATTAAATGTAAGGGGGTAAGTGGTGTTGGCAGTTGTTCCTACTCAGATAGGCTTTCCTCTTTAGATGTTTATACACCAGAAAAAAGAATAGTCAGGAGACAAATGCCTGCTTCTCAGTGGCTGCTCACAGTCAAGACCAGAAAGATGTAGGCATTTTGCTCCAGACCCAGACCTAAACTGGTCCACAAGGGCAATGTCACAGTGAAAGTGTAAGATGGCCTCCTTGCTGTCATTTCATTCATGAACTGCAGACTTGAGTGAACTCCGACTAACCTGTGACCCTTGCTACACAGCGAAGGGTATTTCTTCACGACTTGTCCCATATACACACAGGCACGTCTGCTTGACCGGGACAAGAATTTTGGCCTATGGATCCCATCCTTAGATTCTCTTCTTTCTTGAAACTTTCCCTGAAAACTTGGCTCTTTTTTCTGAACCTACAGCATCCACATTTTAATGAGCTGAGGGGCCTGCCAAGATACATAAGAGATGGTTTTAACCCTCAAAATCTTACAGTCAGTAAGTGAGGTAACGTGTGATGATGTTCAGTAAATCACCATGCAAATTTGAGGTAATTTGAGCTGAGGCTTGAAAGATGAAAAATGTTTTTATGGTCTTTGATTGTGGGAAAGAACATTCTAAACTAAGGAGAGAGTTTGAGCAAAGACAAGATTGTGTTTCTAATCAGTGACCACTGATTTTGACCCTTATTTCATTTGACCAGAGCAACATTTGATGCTGTTAACCCACTGCTTAAGCCTGAAGTACTTTCTTGGCTTCTGCGACAACATAAAATAACAAAGCCAAACCAAACATGTTATCATGTGTACATTCTGATTCATTGTGACACTGTGTGTCAGAGTAGACTTGTCTGGCCCCTGCTGGCCTCTCTTGCCTTACCTTTTGTTGCCATCACTCAAGTCCCCTGAGTTTCAGTCATTCTGAAACACATCAGCAGTTTTTAATGCATTAGTTTGTCAGATCTCTGGGACTCAAAATGTGTTGTTCCCTATCAGATACACTCCTTTCCCTTGCTCTTCCTCTGGTCCCAGGTAGGAAATCACTGTTCTGGTGGCTGGTTTACTTTCTTAGATTCCTTTGTATCATAGAAAGAGATTGTTCTGATACTGTTTACCTATAATACCTCTTCTAGAGTCAAGAGCATAGTAGATATTCAACAAATACTTTCTAGAGGATTGAATGATAATATAGAAAGTGCTTTAGAGATAGTCAGATCACCCAGTTAGTTGGAGTGTGGGGGATGTGAAAGGTATTAGTGAAAGGGAAACAAACAAACAAACAAAGAAAAAACCCTACCACTTATTTGTCAGTTTGTTGTACTGTGATGAGTAGCATATTGCTATAATGTTGGAAGCTATGTCATTGGTATTTTACATACCAACAGAGTCACTCATGGTGGACATGTTTCAGTTGAGCTTCCAGACTTGGAGAAACTAGGAAAAAGGAGAGGTGGACAAATTCTGAATGTTTAACCACTGAAAACCTTATGAATAGCGGCAGAATACTATAGGACATAGTGCCAGAAATAGAAACCGTATACATAGCAACAGACTTATTCTCAGAGAAAGTGCCAGAAGATGAGCCCCTCAGGATGGAAGTTTCTCAAAATATAACTGGGAAAGAGCTATCTCCTCAAAGTAGAGTTGACTATGGTGGCATGAATAGGGTAAAGCTTTGGGGATCTTCATTTGCTAATTGGGCACAATTCAAAATGAGGAGAAACAGCTATAAACATCCATTAATATTTGGAACATGGAACGTAGGAATCTAGGAAATTAAAAATTGTCAAAATGAAATGGAACACATAAAGAACAATATCCTAGGCATTAGTGAGCTGGAATGGAAAGGTAGTGGACTTTTTTAATTTGACAATCATACACCAGGAATGACAAATTCAAGAATGGTGTAGCATTCATCATCAAAAAGAACATTTCAAGATCTATCTTGAAACTCAGTGCTATCTGTGAGAGGACAATATCCATATGGCTATAAGGAAGACCAGTTAATACCACTGTTATTCAAATTTACACACCAACCACTAAAGTCAGTGATGATGAAATTGAAGAATTCTACCAACTTTAGCCTGAAATTGATCAAACATGCAATCAAGAGTGTTGATAATTACTGGCGACTGGAATGCAAAGACTGGAAACAAAGAAGAATGATCAGTAGTTGGAAACTATGACCTTTGTGATAGAAATGATGCTGGAGATCACATGATAGAATTTTGCAAAACCAATGAATTATTCATAGCAAATACCTTCTTAAACACCATAGAAGGTTATGATCACATGGCCCTTGCTAGATGGAATGCACAGTAACCAAATTCACTGCATCTGTGGATAGAAACTGTGGAAAAGCTCAAAATCATCAGTCAAAACAAGGCCAGCGGCAGACCATGGAACAGACCATCAATTGCTCGTAGGCACATTCAGGCTGAAGCTGAAGAAAATTAAGACAAGTCTACAAGGGCCAAGATATGATCTTGAACATATTCAACCTGATTTAGATATTGTCTCGTAAACAGATTTGATGTATTAGACATGAAGAACTGAAGATTAGAAGAGTTGTGGGATGCCATCAAGATCATCACATAGGAAGAAAGCAAAAGGTCACTAAAAACAAAAGAAAGAAAAGATGAAAGTGGCTATCAGAAGAGACTCTGACACTTGCTCTCCAGTGTAGAGATGCTAAAGCAAATGAAAGAAATGAGGAAATAAAAGAGCTGAACAGACATTTCAAAGGGCAGCTAGAGAAGACAAAGTCAAGTATTATAATGAAATATGTAAAATCTTGGAGTTAGAAAACCAAAATGGAAGACCACGTGCAGCATTTCTCAAGCTGAAACAACTGAAGAAAAAATGCAAACTGTGATTTGCAATTTGAAGGACTTCATGGGCAAAAAGTTGAATGATGCAGAATATGTAAGGTATGTACTGGGCTACTGTATCAAAAATAAATAGTCAATATTCAAACATTTCAAGAGGTAACATATGACCAAGAACTGATAGTACTAAAGGAAGAAATTCAAGCTTCACTCAAGGTTTTGGCAAAAAACAAGGTTCCAGGAACTAACAGAACACACATTGAAATCTTTTAATGAACTGATACAGAACTGGAGGTTCTCATTCATCTATGCCAAGAAATTTGGAAGACAGCTACCTGGCCAATTGATTGGAATAGATCCATATTTGTGCCCTTTCTAAAGAGAGGTAACATTCTAAACAGAGTGGGGAAATCATCGAACAATATCATTAATATCACATGCAAGTAAAATTTTGAAGATAATTTAAAAATGGGTGCACCAGTACTTTGACAGGGATCTGCCAGAACCTTAAGCTGGACTCAGAAAGAGATGTGGAAGTAAGAATATCATTACTGACATCAGATGGATCTTGGTTGAAGGCAGAGACTAGCAGAAAGATGTTTACCTGGACTTTATTGACTAGGCAAAGGCTTATGACTGTCTGTATCATGACAAGCTATGGATAACATTGCAAAGAATGTTATCCGGAAGAAGGATAGACCAGAACACTTGCCTGTATTTACGAGGAACCTGTACATGGATAAAAAGTCAGTCAGTCAAAGAGAACAAGGGGATACTGAATGGCTTCAAATCAGGAAAGATGTGCATCAGGACTGTATTCTTTCACCATACATCTTCATTCTGTATGCTGATCAAATAATCCGAGAAACTGGATTATATGAAGAAGAATGTGGCATAAAGTTTGGAGGAAGACTAATTATCAACCTGCAATATGCAGATGGTACAACCTTGCTTGCTGAAAGTGAAGAGGACTTAAAATACTGATGAAGATCAAGAAACACCATCTTTAGAATGGATGGCACCTCAATGTAAAGAAAACAAAAATCCTCAACACTGGACCAATAAATAACATTCTGATAAATGGAGAAAAGACTCAAGTTGTCAAATACTTCAATTTCTCTGCATCTACAATGAACACTCATGGAATCAGCAATCAAGAAATCAAATGATGTATTGCTGTAGGCAAATCTGCTGCACGACATCTCTTTAAAGTGTTCAAAAGCAAAGATATCAGTACGAGGACTAAAGTGCACCTAATCTAAGCAATGGTATTATCAATAGCATCCTATGCATTTAAAAGTTGGTCACTGAATAGGGAAGACCATAGAAGAATGTTGAAAGTACCATGGAATGCCAGAAGAAGAAACACATCTGTGTTGGATGAAGTGCAGCCAGAATGTTCCCTGTAAGTCAGGATGATGAGACTTTGTCTCTCACATTTTGGACATGTTATCAGGAGGCACTAGTCCCTGGAGGACATTATGCTTGGTACAGTGGATGGTGAATGTAAACAAGGAAGACCCCAATGTGATAAATTGGTATAGTGAGTGGTAGAAGCAATGGGCTCAAGTGTAACCACAATTGTGGCAGCGCTGGACAAGGCAGTGTCCAGCTTGTGATAGGGTCACTGTGAGTCAGAGCCAACACAACAGCACCTGAATACAACCACAATGGGGACAAAACAGTTGCATATCTTAGTGTTGCTTCCCTGACTGAATACAGGCTCTGAGACGGAAATTTGAGTGCAGGGAGTTTACTGAGGAGTGTGCTCTTGGGAGCAAATGCTGTGAAGGAATATAGAAGGTAGGACTGGACACAGTGAGAAATTGAACTGAAAAGAGGTAGTTATAGGGAACTCAGCTGATCCACAGGACTCTCAGAAACTGGGATGGCTCTATACACTTGTCCTACATTGAGGAAAGGGGACTAGGCCTTTGTATTCCCACTCAGTCAATCATTGGATATGGGCTGCCTCTGGTGAGGACAGCACTTGTATCAAACAGCTCCTTTTAGCCAAGGACAGTTTATGAACAGGGATTTAATTGGGAACAGTTAGCAGAAAACACTGCTAGTATCTGAAGGAATGAGTGCCTATACTGCACAAGGATCTGGGTGGCCCATCACAGCATCTACTACTTTGAGCTGAATGCATACTACACTGAGGGAAGTATTTGGTCGATCTTGGGATGCCACTGGAGGTGTTTGCACACAGAACATAATTCAGAACCGTATGTAGGAAGATTAATATGGCTGAGGTGTTTAGATTGGATTGGAAGTGGGGGAACTAGAGACAGAGAGGTCAGTGGGAGACTTTTGAAGTAGTCCAGGTGAGAAAATAAAGGTCTGAACCAGGGTTTTGGCAGTGGAAATGGAAAAAGTGGGTTGGTTGCAAGAGATATGATGATTCTGGAGTGCACTGGTGTTGGAGACTGAATATGTGAAGTCAGGAAGAGGATACTGACCCAAAGCGATTCCAAGGCTTTGAGCCTGGCTGAAAGGAAGCATAAAGGTGCTGGTAATAGAAATAAAAGTAGGTGTGTGGATGGTTGAATTCAGTGGGGCAGCCATTCAAATAGAAGTGGCTACGTAATTTTGGTAGGGAGGGCAAAATCAAAATGGTCTTATAGCATTGTAAATATCAAACAGTTGGTGCTAAAGGAAGTCAGAGAAAAGAGAAAACAGTATAGCCAAGAAGTCTTCATGGAGGAGGGGTGATCTACAGGAGTTTTTTTTTTTTTTTTTATGATGGACAAAGGAGAGATAGGGTGAGAGGCAATGGTTTGAGTCGAGGCAAAGACATAGGAATACACATTACACGTTCAGGGGAACATGAAAAGATCAATTGATCAATTGGACTGGAACAGAGGATTAATTTAAGGAAAAATTGGTTAAAAGTGGGGACATTTATTGTGGAGGGACCTGAGTGGTAGGCCAGATGACAGGAAGTTTAGTGGAGTTTAAACAACTTTTTGTCAAACTTTGCCTTCATTTCTGAAGTTTGATCCTATGTGGTTATGGGTCTCATGAATGTATCCCCCATAAACTAATAGAACTACAACTCGTCACTTCAGAGACATTCTTCGTGCTCTTTACAGTGAAGGGGCTGTGAAGTTGTTGGCTTTCTTTCCCTGGAGGTTATATGAAGACACATTAAAGGCAAGTCCAGCCTGCATGTGGTTCTGGGGTTTTTATTCATAGTCTTTGCTTGGCTTTCAGAAGGCACCGAATCTGCAGCTCATTGGTCAGCTGGTTTACTGGCTCACCCTGAAAAGTAAATATTGTGTATCTGCAAGTGGAAAGTCAGTATGTGTAACCTAGCTGCCTAGTCACGCCTGCCCCAAATGCTGTTGAAAACTTTGACCAAGCACTATAAAACTGTCAAGAGCTGAGGCCCAAGCTTACTTCCACACCAAATAGCTCATTACTGAAGCTGTTGGGAAGATACCAGGGCATGCATGATCCCTTGTTTGCTACAGAAGCATCTGGCCGAGCTAAATAGCTTTGTATTACATCGTTTTACACTTCTTGTTTTTCATTTATCATCTACTTTGCTTTATTTGATATGAAAACTTGTCCCATCCTCCTCTGAATACACCCAAAGAATGAATACAAAAGATAGCTTGACATTACTTGAGTGACTTCAAAATGGAATTCTTACATTAATTTGAGCTTGAATTGTTTCAGAACATTTTTTTTTCTTAAATGTTTTATTGTGAATTATGTGATAGTTTACATGGGAGAACGTTAGTTTTACATTCATTCCATCGTATATCGTCTCATTGCCATTGTTACAATCCCCTCCATGCAGTCCTTCCCCCGTACCCCCGAGGTCTTCAGGACACAGTCACTCTTCCTCTCTGGATCTAAAGTCTCCAGCTGCTCCATCGCCCCACATCATCATCTCTGGCTCCATTTCAGGCATCACTGCTTCTCTGGGTAGGGTCCCGCTCTCTGCTCTTCTCCCTTGATGGTCCTAGGGACCTCCGCTCCTAGACTGAAAAGTCAATCACTCCCCTTCATGCTATAAAACATCTACCTTTACATTACCAACCCTCACAATCAGTCCTGATAACTATTATTCACTATTGTATCACAAGAGACCCATCTGCATTTCATTGCATCAGCCCCGCCTAGTCAGATTGAATACTACTCAATGGAGATTCTACCTTCCTCCCGGCCCTCTGGATCTAGGTTCCCTCTTGAAAGCTTGTAAGCCAGTCACTTCTTGCCTTTGTAGCCCCCCGCCCCCCATTTGGGTAGCCAATGTCCAAGTTGCCCATCCCTGTCTACTCTGTGTGTGGAGGGTGTGGGAATGATTCTTGCTGTAAGGACTTGTTCCCTCTTTTGAGCTACTGCATCCATAGGTGTAGGTCAAGTTCATCAAATTGTATGAGAATACTTTTTTTTTTCCCCTCTTCTTTTTACTTCTGGTTGAGCTCTGATAAGAACATTTTTTTGAAAACAGGAATTTCTATGGTGTCTTTGTGCAGATGCTTAATTTCACTCTCCTTCAAGGTGATCATGGGCAGCTGATCTGAGATTTCTCACCCACTGCCATTTTTAACACTCACAGCATCACGTGTTTTCTTCGCATAATTTCATCAGAGTGTTCGAAACATTTTTATTTTTGGGAAAAAGGTGAGAATTTCTGCTTAAAGTACTAACCTTTTTTTTTTTTTTTTTTTTGAATAGGAGATGAATCCATCATTGCTTTTGGAATGGTCTATTAGCTTTGGGGCCAGGCATGGAGAGCATGCAATTAATGATGTGTGAGAAGTTACTTCTATCAATGTGAAGTGACCCTTGTGTGTCTTTAGTATTCCTCACAGTTAATTGCATGGACTTTCACTTAAAAGAAGAAAACATACCAAATCTTGAGCAACTAAAAAACAAAACTCAAAAACCTGAGCATGTAATTAAGTTACAACTGATACTCAGCTCCTCTGTCTTGGTGTAGCTCTGTGGGATAAAAGCACTGGACCACAAGGTCTGTTTGAAACACAAGGTTGGCAGTTCAAAGTCACTGTCCACTCCTTGGAAACGCTATACAGGTTTGGTATGAGTCGGAAGTGACTTGACAGCACTTAACAACCACAGTTAGCTGTCTGGTCTAAAGAGGGGTTCGTGAAGAGTCCTATAAGGGTGGTGCATTATATTTTCAATTTTAATTAGGAAGCTTAATTGCTTAATGTTTTATCTATTCCATTTAAGTCTTTCCCATATCCAGGTTGAAATTCTGCCTTAGACATCTCTAGCATAAATTTACTATTTCCTCCCTATTTACTTAGGCTAGAGATGGAAGTTGTTGTTGTTGTCAGGTGCCATTGAGTCTGAACTGACTCATAGTGACCCCATGCACAGCAGAACGAAACAATGTCTGATCCTGGGCCAACCTTACTACCACTGCCACACTTGAGCCCATCAATATGCTGCCTGGCCAATCCATCTCATTGGAGGTCTTCCTCTTTTTCTCTGAC
>NW_006408632.1:1803402-1804719 GCF_000296735.1 Chrysochloris asiatica
CAGTGGTGAGGATTTTTGTTTTCTTGACATTGAGATGCAATCTATACCGAAGGCTGTGCTCTTTGATCTTCATCAGTAAATGTTTCAAGTCCTCTTCATTTTCAGCAATAAGGTTGTATTGAGGAAGAGGCATTTTAAAACTCTGGTTTGATATTAGGTGTGCTTCTTTATTTCTCTAATAAACTCTCATGAGGAGTTTTCTATTAGTAATATTCCTTTAACAGGAAGCAAAGATTTTGACACAATTTACCTAGTCATTATGTCTACTAACCAGACCCCTTTTAACTGAACTGTTTTAAAAAGATGTTCAGCAAACACCCTTGGGTCACAAAGAGATGATAAGCCACATGGGAGCTTGGGGTTTTGAGCCCAATGGACTTGTGCTACCAACCCAGCTCTACCACTTTCTAGTTATGGCATATATTAGGTGAATAGTAACTGCTAGCTATCATTTTTACTACTTAATATCTGAGTTTTAAAATACTTGACTGCTAATCTGAAAAAATGGGCCTTAGATTTTCAAATGAAGCACTGGATATTAATGTGCACAGCCCAACACCCAGAATCCTGACTCCCAAATCTTACTTGAAATTTCTGAATCTAGACTGCATCTCTACTTTTTGTCTCTTGCTTGGCATCTACTACATTTTGTTTCTTTTGTTTGGTAGCCAAGCTCCAGGCTAATTAGTTTTTTACCGGGAAGTTTGACTTCATTACCCTGCTTATCTACTCAACTTTAACTTCCTTGCTTGACCTCAGATTTTTGGCTTTGTCCTACAAGGTAAAAAGTTGACCTACCTTGCCTGTAAATTCACAAGGACACCAAGATATTAAAAGCCTCCATGAATAAGACTCGTGGATTCTATACTAAAATGCTATTGAATTCATGAGAACAAGTACTCATGTGGATGATTCTGGTGACTTGCTCCTAGATTTTTGACTGAGACTTTTGCTCCACTTTAGTGTCCATTTTGCTTAGAAAAATTAAATATGTATCTTATGACTTTCTTGGGTTTTCTTTTCATGCATTTAAAAAATTGAGATATAATTCACATACAATTAGAAGTTTGCAGTTGAGTGATTTTTGGCACATTCACAGAAGTCATGGCAGCTGTCACCATTAACCATTTAATTCCAGGGTATTTTTATTACCCCACATAGAAATCCATTAGCAATCATTATATCTATTAGCAATCACTCCCATAGCTTCTCTCTCCCTAGCCCTGGAAACTATCATCTAATGTCTATCTGTATGAATTTTCCTATTCTAGAGATTTCATATACATTGTTGTTGTTGTTGTTAGGTGCTATTGAGTC
>NW_006408632.1:1831917-1850286 GCF_000296735.1 Chrysochloris asiatica
TTTCACATTCAACCATTCATATAACTTGTTTCATTACATTGATTATAATCCCCTCCATATACCATAAGTTAACAGTGTTTCTCTCTATCCTCTTTAGCTTTTTTTTGTTTTTTTTTTGGGAGGGGAGCACTTTGGCTTTTTGGAGTTTGCAGTCTAGGCTTCTAGGTAAGGTTTTTACATTTATCTGTGGATATCCAGGGCTCATGTATGAGATTCCTAGCAAACATACTGAATAATCAGATGAGGGCCAGTTTGTTGTGTCTGCTAGGTGACCAAGGTCTGATCCTCAGAGCCTATGGTTTGGGCGGTCTGCGACGCTTGGGCCGGCAGGGCCTTGAACTCCTGACCGGGTCTGCACTGTCTGCCACAGATTCCCCCTTATTTATTATTTGTTTGAGGGACACTGCCTGTCTTAGGCGGTCGGTGTGAATTCCTCATGCAAGAGGCCTATTTCACTGGGCAAGTTCTAGAACCCATTTTAGATATTCCAATTAGTTATAGGCTGAAAATGTGCTTACATGTTTTATGTAATCATGTTTCCTGACATTCCTTTCTATCCACTAAAGTGTCTATTTAACAATAGTAGGCAAGGGAAACCAATATTCATAAGACAGTCAAGTATTTTAGTATTATTTACCCTCTTCAAGCTATGCCTAGATCCCTGTATCATAGAGCCCTGTTGTTCCTAGGTTAAGCATGCATCACTATTTATCTCTGTCCCACTTAAGCCATGCAAGCCTGTCTCAGTGTTCCCCTATGTATCTTGTTTCAGTTTTTATTCCATCAATTCCTGGTGCCTTGTTCTTGGCCAATTCCTTCAATGCACCTTGGACTTCCTCCCTCAGTATCATTGGCTCTTGGTCATATGCTACCTTTTGAAATGGTTGAACATTAATCATTTCCTTTTGGTACAGTCAATAACCTCATATGCATGTGAAAGCTGGACAGTGAATAAGGAAGACCATAGAAGAATTGATGCCTTTCTGTCCACCAATAAATGATATACTTGTATACCACCTACTGCCCTTTTGCCTTCAAAGTTGCTTTCAGAAGTTCAAGATGGCCCCATTTAGCCTGCTGCTCATAGTGAGAACTAGCCCAGGACTGGCCACAGCCTGGCTCTGCAGATTTGGAACAAGGTTCACCTGAACAGGGTTAATGCAGCTAGCTCCTGACTTCTTTAATGTGACTCACAACTGCAGCCCTCTCCTCTGTGTGACTCTGACTGCCTGGAGAATGGAAGCTTCCCTGGGGATATTCTCAAATGGGTGCTGGCCTTGCCTCTGGTCACTGGGGAAGTGTGGGAAACAAGAAATAATTTTACCTTTGTCTCCAAGAGCCAAAGGTATACTTCTGTAACACCAATATGTTTTCTTGTCCCTGAAGCTTTTCAAAGAAAGCTTAAGATGGCTGCGCCGAGTCTGATCAGCTGGCACAGGTCTCCTTTTCTCTTCGTTGTGTCTGCTCAGCTCTCTTTCCTAGTAAATATTCAATCCACTTCTCTATCCCTTCATTTGAAACTCAGAGTTCCAAGACTATAATGTGCATCTTCTTCATTTGGTTTTCCATAAATTTGTTGTACAGGGCCCTCACAACCTTTCTACTTGGTTTGCTAACTTGCCCCTGCCCGTAAAGCAAAATATTGAGACTAATCTTAAATACTCTCTGATATGGTCACGTTTACGAACCAGTTAGTTGTTGATGACCTTTTGCCACAGTGTTTTATGTTATATTCACTGATGCCAGTGTTTCCTATCAAAGTTGCAGGACATTTCAACCTTTTGCAGTGTGTTCACATGATTCATTCCTCTTTATTAATGTAATGTTGTTGTTGTTACATGCCGTCGAGTCGGTTCCGACCCATAGCGACCCTGTACAGGGTTTCCGAGGGTGTAAATCCTTACGGGAGTAGAAAGCCTCATTTTTCTCCCGCGGAGCAGCTGGTAGTTTCAAACTGTTGACCTTTAGGTTCGCAGCCCGATTCGTAACCACTACACTGTAATAGCTAACACATAAAGAGTCTATTCACTTTCTATTTGAATTTTTTTCTTCCTCTCAATAAATTAGTGCTTTTGGTATTATATGAAATTGTTTCAGTTTCTGTTGTTATAATTCACTTCTTAGTGTCAGAATGGTTTCTGGTGAGTTCTTTGGAAATAAATATGAACTATATTTTAATTGTATGGTGCATTTATAATTGTATGTGCTAAATTGTATGGTGCATTTATAATTGTATATGCTGAATTGTATGGTACATTTATAATTGTATATGCTGTATAGCTGAATATATTCCTCACTCGGTGATGATTAAAAATCATCTGCTTATGATTTTATACCCATGATGAATAAGAGAATTTTTTATGGATTAACTTCTTTTATTTTACCTAGATATTCCTGGTATTGAGTGCTGTAGAATACGCTGAATTAGAACTCAGCCAGCCATACATAGAACTGACTATCAATATTATAAATATATCTCACTTAACCTAAACTAATTGGACCCCCAATTTATTTTCTCCTTGGTCAGATCCCAAAAATGCTTGTCGTCAGTCTTGTGCACCTAACAGGAGAACTGTGACGGGGGAACTGGTGAAGAAAGAAACAGCAGTCCTAAGTAATTCAGCTAAAATATCTTTTATAAAGTTTACAAAAAATGTATGATCATAGAAATACACTGCTAGCATCCCTTCTAGATCTTAGAATGAGCCCATGAAAGAGAGAAGGTCTGATACTTAAGTTGCATTGTTTTTGTTTTGTTTATTCAGTTTTGAATCATAATATAATATATAGGGTTTCTGAGGAGCTGCTGGTAAGTTTGAACTACCAACCTTGAGGTTAGCAGTCCAGTTCTTATCCTACAGTGCCTTACCTGAAAATTCACCTTTGAGGAACAAACATGGGCTCTGGAATCAGACAGGCCCATGATATAAACAGTGTGATACCACATAATACCATATATGACTTTGCACTTCAGTTGGTATGGCGTACCTTGGCCATGGATGGTGATGAATTTGCTAATTGATTGATAATCACAGGAGAAGACAACATGGGCAGCAGAGGAAAATTGGAAGAGAGAAAGATGGGAGAACCAACAGAAAAATGTCTAGGAAGGGGTTCTTGTGTAGGGAAGCCACAGAGCCTGTTTCACATGCTTCATTGTCTGAGTTATCATGCATACTCAACTCCACATCTGCTCCCCAAGGTGAGTTTACTGGGGGCTGCTGTAGCCAGCTTTGAGTTTCCCTCAGCTTCCCTTCTCTGCAAGAGCTCTTTCTCCAGAACCAGAGAGCACGCCCAGCTGCAGACAATTACAGTGGCGCGTGGCCCCTTAGTGCTCATGGGGGAGATGCTCACCAAGGTACGGCAGTTGTTGGATAAATGTCCTAGTTTATTGGGCTTCTGGTGACATGACTCTGAGGCGTGACCCTAATGACAGCAGAGAGAATCCACAGAGGAACTGAGCTCCAGTTGTACACAGAGGTAACCCCTACACTAACTCGCTCCTTTATTTGATTTTCTCCTTCTCTTCATGGCTTACTTTCGTCATGTGCTCCCTAAGATAACCTTTAATACAAACTACCTGCATTGAATACTTGTCTCAGGGTCTGCTTTTAGGACAACAATTTATGAAGACACCTGGTTTAAGCCATGGAAAAGTAAATTTACCATTTAAAGAAATATAATCCAAATAGTAAAACACAAAACTACAGAATACAGTTTTTAAAGAAAATAAACCATTTGGAGATATCTAAATAACTAGCAAAAGCATTTATTTTTGTTACATGCACATGATTACAGATAATGCTGAGATTCTGCAGAAATTTATTTAGTTTCTATGCGAAGCTCAAAAAGAACTGAAGTATTACAGTCAGGTCTTTAAAATTCTCTTGCGTTTCTGTTTCAACTCTGGTCTGTGCTTTATTAAGGAACACGTGTACTTACAATATAAGAAGCTTAACTAGACATCTGCACTGACTACATATAAGAAGCAGTTAACTTTTTGTCTTGTTTTTGTTCAACGATATTGATATTGTAATCTGCTGGCCACATGCAACAAGATTGATTTAAAGAAAAATTTTTGGTACCAGATGTGTCACAGTTTGGATTTATATTTTGCAGGTGCTCCCCCCAGCTAGGAAGATGGAAACTTGCCATCTGAGATGATGAATTGGGATAGAATTATCAAGGTGTTAAATATTTGACATATTAATGAAGGGCTTTGTCCATTCTTAAGGAGCCCTGGTGGCTCTATGGGATAAGTACTGGACTGCTATCCACAAGGTTGGAAACTCAAATCCACCAGCCATTCTACAGGGGAAAGATGAAGCTTTCTGTTCCTGTAAAAATTTACAGCCTCAAAAACCCTTTATAGGGACATTATGAGTCATAATCGACTCAGTTGCAGTAGGTGGGGTTTTGCCTCTTTCATGCACGGTATCTGAGCTGACCAACAACTGTTCTATATTTCAAAAGAAGGGTTATAAAGTTCAAAGCACACACGACTATTTAAAATGAAAGCAATTTCTTAAAATCATGGAAACAATTAAAAAATAAACTTGTATTGGTGAAGCATTCTCTCCAAATGATAATCCTACTGGATTGTGTTCAAGTGGTCCTAGCTTATCATTCTATTTCCATCATTTGGATTCGCTAAAATCTCTACCTTTTAGAGGAGGAGTAGAGATAAGAGTAAGTCTACACTTACTAGACTCAGGATTGGTTTCTACCCTTAAATTAAAAAAAAAAAAAATCAATAATTTTAAAAAGTACTTTTTGTCTTTTCACTTAAACATACTGTGAAAGAGCTATAAGCCTGTTGATGACTGGATTGTTAATAAAATGTAGTCTCTTCTTAAGATTAACTCCAGGCCTCTAAAGCGACACTCCTTAAGGTGATAATGAAGTAGTCTTTTCAAAAATGACCTAATTACTATTGACCAATGTTAGGGAATGGTAGCAGTCTCTACATTAGCCTTTCATTCTTACACCACTTCTTAGGGCAGGGAGGACCCAACAAAGCCTTCTGGTCCAGTCCCTGCTGAAGGTCAGTAGAGTGTCAGCTCTACTCCATCTTCATCACTGTCACTCACTGAAAAACCTATGGAGCACAGTTCTTCTCTGACACACATAAAGTCACCATAAGTTAGAGTCGACTGCCTGGCATCTGGTTTTTGTTTTTGTTTTTGTTTTCTTTTGTCAAAAAGCCCAGATGATTGGTCCTTGCATTGGTTTTTAGGTTTCAGGAGCACTTTATCTAACACAACGAATTTGTCTCTCCCAAATGAAAGATAGCTTATCAATTGTAACTGAAGAGAGTATATCAGAATCAAGCTGGTATCCATAACTTTCAACCTGACTGTGTGACAGTAGTGACAGTGAGTCAGAACAGCCAGCACAGATGGCCCACATGATGGACACTGTTTGCGGGAAAAGGCCTAGGAAGGGGAGGGACTGCCTATTACCGTTCATATTTGGAATAGAACCAATGAAAGGAGCCCTAACCTAAGTCATAAGACCTGCATTCAAGGTTGTGTAAATTACAACCTTGAGATTAAAATAAGTGAGTTAGACAGGATGTTATCTGAGATCTAGAATTTGATTATTATTAGAAAGGTATGCAATTGGAAAGATTTATATGTTTGGAGGGGAAGGAGATTGCAAATTGGCAGACTATGGAAGAGGAGATTTGGTGGTGGCTGAAGGGAAGTTATTCTCTGTTGGAGAGAACTTAATAATTAAGAGGCCTTTTCTAGTCAGTGCCAGAAAGTAATTCTGTCCAGTCAGAGTGCCTGGAAGCCTCACAGCACAAGCCAAGGGCATAAGAATGGTGAAGTGATGGAAAGCCCTAGGTCAGCCTTCCTTACTGAGACTCACTGAGTAAGAACATACGCATTTCCTTGGAAGCCTGTTTGGAAGTGTGGGAAATCATGACTGGCCTTTTTTTCCACTGGTGAAACAAAGCAAAAAGACTTTCAGTTGAACATGAGTAATCATATTTCTCCAATGTCATTGGAGAGGAGAAACACATGCAAAATTTACAAAGAGTAAATCCTGGAAAAATTTATTTTGAATTGTAATTAAGAAATTATAGCTAAATTGGATTATTTCTCCTTGTCTTCAATGAACCCACATTGTAAAGACTTGTTTTTGGGTGGGATCTATTAAATTCCTCTTCTTCCAGTGGTCAATGCTTCCTAACAGCTACTGCATGCAAAGAATAATCAAATGATCTCAAAGATTTGGTAAATAAAGCTATATCTTCCCTCAGCTCAGCCTTACAATAGGGATTAGTTATACTTGTAAAAGCAGAAACAATATAGGAAGTACAAGGTCCCAGTTTTATGTATGGAAAAACTGAATCCTTAATTTGCCCAAAGTCTAACAAATGTTTAAAGTTAGACCTAGACCAGGACCCTGGTTCTTTTATACTACATTCCACTGTAAGATGTTGGAAGGGATTACCATAGAAGTTGCTTAATAAATGTTTACTGCTGAATAATAATGACTGTGACTATGAATTATTCCTATAATTCCCATCTTTCCATCTTTTGTGGGGCCTGGTTTAAATCAGAGACTCCCTTGGGGATGGAGAAGACAGAGGCATGAAATTTAAAAACAATGCAGTACATTGTCTTACTGCTATGGTTTCCCCTCCCCCCTTTTGTTATGACAGCTACTTTAATCTGAATATCCAAAAAGATAAAAAGTGAGCATGAGGTATTTTGTTTACTCATATGGCTGTACCTCTAAGTTTAGTGTAGGTTTCTTAAGGTTTTGTCCACGTTTTTGTTTTGTGAAATTAAAACTTTTTTTTTTTTTTTAACTTGCTAGCCTTTTTAGTCCTCTACTCAACTGTCAATTTGTTGTTTTGTGGTGGCTTGTGTGTTATGCTGATACTGGAAACTATGCTACAGATATTTTAAATACCAGCAGGATCGACCATGATGGATAGGTTTCAATGGAGTTTCCAGATTAAGACAGACTAGGAAGAGGGAGAGGTAGACATTCTGAATGGTTAGCTACTGAAAACCTTACGAATAGTAGTGTATCATGTCTGATATAGTACCAGAAGATGGACTCCTGTGGTTGGGAGACACATAAAATACAAGTGGGGAAGAGCTGTCTCTTCAAACTAGAGTTGATCTTAATGACTTAGATGAAGCAAAGTTTTCAGGGCCTACATTTGTTTATGGGGCACAACATCCATTAATAATTGGAATATGGAATGTACAAAATATGAATCTAGGAAAATTGGAATACAAAATGAAATAGAGCACATAAAGATCAGTATCTTAGGCATTAATGAGCTGAAATGAACTGGTATTGGCCATTTTGAATTGGACAGTCATGTGGTTTACTATGCCTGGAACTACAAACTGAAGAAGAATGGCCATTAATGATCAAAAAGAGCATTTCAAGATCTTGAAGTACGGTGCTGTCTGTGAGAGGATAATATCCATATGCCTACAGGAAGACTAGTTAATTGCTACTATTGTTCAAATTTGGAGTTTGGGTGTGGTGCTACGGATTAATGTGTGTCTGTTTGAACCTCAAGGTCGGTGGTTCAAGCTCACCAGCTACTCCTCGAAAATCCTATACAGGGTAACTATGAGATGGAACTGACTTGACAGCATGTAACAACAACAGCAATTATTCACCAACCACTAAAGTTAGTGATGATGAAACTGAAAAAGTCTACTAACTTCTGCAGTCTGAAATTGATTGAACATGCAATCAAGACGTATTGATAGTTGCTGAAGACTGGAATACATAAGTGATCTTGGTGATAAAATTGTGATCTTGGTGATAAAATTGATGCTGGAGGATCTCATGATAAAATTTTGCAAGACCGGTTACTTATTAGTTGCAAATACCTTTTTTCAACAACATAACAGGTGACTATACAGATAGACCAGATTAAAGCCACAGGAATCAAATAGACCACATCTGTGACAAAATATGATGGAGAAATTCATATCATCACCAAAACAAGACCAGGAGCTGACTGTGGAACAGACCATCACTTGCTCATATGCAAGTTCAAGCTGAAGCTGAATAAAATGAAAACAAGTCCATGAGAGCCAAGATATGAACTAAAGTATATCCCACCTGAACTTTAGAGACCATCTCAAGAGCAGAATTCATACATCAGTGCCTGAAGACTAGAAGAATTGTAGGATGACATCAAGAACATCATACAGGAAGTAAGCAAAAAGTTATTAAAAAGACAGAGAAGAAAGAAAAGACCAAAATGAATGTCAGAATAGACTCTGAAACTTGTTCTCGAACATAGAGAAGCTAAAGCAATTAGAAGAAATGATGAAGCAAATGAGTTTAAGAAAAAATTTCAAAGGGCAGCTTGAGAAGACAAAGTCAAGTATTATAATGAAATGTGCTAAAAGCTGGAATTAGAAAACCAAACAGAAGAACACAATCAGCATTTCTGAAGATGATAGAACTGAAGGAAAACTTTCAAGAATTGGGTTGCAATATTGAAGGATTCTATGGGCAAAATATTGAGTAATGCAGGAAGCATCAAAAGAAGATGAAAGGTATACACAGAGTAACTGTATCAATAGTAATTGGCTCAATCATTTCAAGAGGTACCATATGGGTACGAACTGATGGTATTGAAGAAGTCCAAGTTGCATTGCAGACGCTGGTGAAAAAGAAAACCCCAGGAGTTGATGGAATACAAATGGAAATGTTTCACCAAACTATGCAGTACTGGAGGCTCTCACTTATCTAGATCAAGAAATTTGGAAGATAACTGCCTAGCCCACCTATTGGAAGAAATTAATATATTTGCCAATTATAAAGAAAGGTGACCTAACAGAATGCAGAAATTATCAAACAATTAATATCACATGCAATTAAAATTTTGTTGAAGATAATTAAAAACGATTTCAGCAGTACATTGACTGGGAGCTGACAGAAATTTAAGCTAATTCAGAAGAGGGCTTTTGGAACGAGGAATATCATTGCTGATGTCAGATGGAACTTGCCTGAAAGCAGAGAACACCAGAGAGAAGTTTACTTCTGTGCAAAGTCATTTGATTGGATCATAACAAACTATGGATAATATTGTGAAGAATAGGAATTTCAAAATACTAAATTGGGCTCAAAGGAAACCTGTACATACAGCAAGAGTAAGGCATTTGAACAGAACATGGGAATACTGACTGATTTAAAATCAGGAAGGGTGTGTGTCAGAATCATATCCTTTTATTATACTTATTCAATCTGTATGCTGAGCAAGTAATATGAGAAGCTGGATTATATGCAGATCATGGTATCCGGATTGAAGGAAGATTCATTAACAATCTGCTATATGCAGATGAGACAACCTTGCTTTCTGGAAGTAAAGAGGAATCGAAATACTTACTGATGAAGACCAAAAACTACAACTTTTGGCATAGATTGTACCTTAATGTAAATGAAACAAAAATCCTCATAACTGAATAAATTAATAACATTATGATAAACATAGAAAAGATTGAAATTGTCAAAGATTTAATTTTCTTGGATTCACAATCAATGCTTATAGAAGCAGAAGTCAAGAAACCAAATGGCACATTGCATTAGGTAAATCTGCTGTAAAAGACCTCTTTAAAGTATTAAAGAACAAAGATGTCCTTTTGAAGACTAAGGTGCACCTGACCTAAGCCATGGTATTTTCAGTTGCCTCATATGTGTGTGAAAGCTTGACAAAAGTCAAATAAAAAAAATATTTGAATTAGGGTGTTGGAGAAGGATATTGAAAATATATGGACTGCCAAGAAAAAACTAATGTGTCTTGGAATAAATATAACCAGAATGTTCCCTAGACACGAAGATGGTGAGACTTTGTCTCTTGTTCTTTGGATATATGCTTAGGAGGGATCAGATTCTGGAGAAGGATATTATGATTGAAAAGGCAGAGGGTCAGTTAAAAAGAAAATGACCATCAATGAAATGGATTACCATAGTGTCAGGAACAATGGAATCAAACAAAACAAATGTGAGGATGCTGCAAGACTGGGCACTGTTTAGTTCTGCTGTGTATAGAGTTGTTATGAGTCAGAATTAATAACAACAATAATCCTTTTTAGTGAAAAATCTAACTAAACATGGTGAAAATTAATCCACTGTGAAATTAGTGGATGAACAGTCTTGGAATTAGTTTTCTTTTATTTTTACACCTATGGCAAAAACAAACTGCATCTGTGAATCTTCAGCATATCTTAACTCTCTCGACATGTCTAAGGTTTTGAGTAGTAATAGGATTTGAGATGAAGGGTAACGGTCTTGTCTATAGTTTATGGCTTCAATAGGAGTCCCAGGATGGTGCACAGATTATTGTACTTGGTTATCAACAGAAAAGTTAGATGTACCAGTTCACTAAGTAATGCCTCAAAAGAAGCCATCTAATTCAGAAAAATCAACCATTGAAAAACTCTATGGAGCAGTTCTATTCTTCAGTATATATTGTTGTTGTTGTTAAGTGCTGTCAAGTTAGTTCCAATTAATAGCAATCTGGTATAGGGTTTCTGAGGAGTGGCTGGTGGGTTTGCAGTTCATTGCTTACCCATCAGCACCATATATTGCTATTGTTTAGTGCCATCAAGTTGTTTTTGATTCTTGGTGACCTTGTATAGTTTGAACCCTATAGGTTTGAACTGCTGACCTTGTGGTTAGCAGTCCAGTGATTATCCTACAGTGCCATAGCAACCCTGTATAGGTTTTTCCCAAGGAGTTGCTGTGGTGTGAACTGCCAACCTTGGTGGGTTTCCTGAGAGTAAATGGCGGAGTATGGAATGGAAACCTTCTCAGTCGCCGACCAAGAAAAAGTTGAAAAGTCAACCATCAGCTGGAAAATTGATGCTTACAGTTTTCTGGGATTATCAAGGGCCAGTATTGGAACACTCTCAGGAAAAATGTTCAACAATCAACAGTGCTCCTTACAGTGACAGAAGCAATGGGCTCAAGCATAACAACAATTGTGAGAATGGCGTAGGACCGGGAAGTGTTTTGTTCTGTTGTTTATAGTGTTGCTATGAGTTGGAACTGACTCAAAGGCACCTAACAACAATAACAACGAACAAAGATGTCTTACATTTTGCTAAATCTGGATCCTGCATCTGGCTCATCATCATCTGACCAAAGTTCTTTAGACTTGAGTCAGTGGCCTGCAATATTGCTGGCTGATCTTTGGAGTTTTTAGCCTCTGCAGTCTGTGAGTTAGCAGCCTACCATGTTACCTGCTGACCTTGGATTCACTTAACTTTGCAGCCAACAGTCTATCCTCTGACCTGCCAGTCTTGGATTTGTGAGTCGGGAGAAGGTTCCAGCGTAACATCTGACCCATGGGCTTGGAACCCGCCAGCCTGTACAATCATGTGAGCAATTTCTTTGAGATAAATCTCTCTGTATATATACATATATAAGCTTCACCGGTTTGCTTCCCCAGAGCACCCAGCCTAAGACACCTCAGTAATAGTATGCAAGGAACATACTCAACATACCTGCTGTGTTGCAACTGGATGTTTAATCGCTTCCTTTGTGGTACCTTCGGCCAGGTCTACTTTCTCTTCCCTGATTCGGTGCCCCATTTATCCTTTAAAACAAGCCTGTTCTGCAGCCTACTCACAAAAGAGATTGTGTGATTGGTGAACTTTTTTTTTTTTTAACTACTGAAAATTTAGTAAACTTTCAAGAAACATTTGTTTCAGCAGCAAGTTTATCTGGTTGTCAGAAGTTGTTCATATATGTCTTTGAAACAAGAAAAACTTTGTACATTATTCTGTTGCATGATTTTAACAGTCTTTTTGTTTCTCCATTTTCTAGTTAATTCATTAAAAAAAAAATCAAGCCGTTTAATTTTTGCTCTAGTAATTGATTTTTTTCTCTCAGACACAAAAAGTATGTTCACTGTTATTGACTATATTAAAAAAATCTCCAAAGATTATGTGATTCTCTAAAATAATATTTATTTTTCATTTAAAAATATGATACATCAAAGTGAAGTGGTTACATTTTAAACAAATAAGACATCAAATCTTTTCATGGAGCTGAAAAGAAAGATATTTGCTTTGCTTCACTGTCATTCTGGATGCCAGGGACAAGAACCATTATAGTTTATTTCCTATGTGAGCAACAGGTACAAAGATGAAAAGCTTTACTTACTAGGTAGTAAAGTTTTAGGATTTTAATGTATCCAAAAATAAAAGTTCTTCAGTAAAATGACCTTTTTTTGCATTTTGCTCCATATCTTGAACTTAGAGGACACTTTTACATTTATAGGAATCCTGTTATGGTGCTATAGGATAAACACTGGACTGCTAACCACAGGGTCAGCGGTTCAAACCCACTAGTTGCCCATTGGAAACCCTATATGGGATGGCTTAAGAGTCAAAACTGACTCAGTGGTATCTAACACCAAGAACAAATTACATTTACCAGGAATCCTGGTGTGGCGCTGTAGGATAACCACTGCTAACCAAAAGGCTAGCAGTTCAAACCTACCAGCTGCTCCTTGGAAACCCTATATAGGGCTGCACTGAGTTGGGCTGACTCAAAAACACTTAACAACAACATTATATTTGCTCAATTTGTTTGTTCAAAGCAGCTCCAATCTGGTTGAGAAATTGTTCACTCATCTCTGTTTCATTTTTGTATTGCTGTTGTTGAGTACTGTGAAGTAGTTCCGATCCATAAAGACCCTGTACAGGGTTTCTGAGGAGCAGCTGGTGAGTTTGAACCACTGACCTTGTGGTCCAAATTGACCTTATGGTTGAAGGATGTTTTATTCATTTTGGAGAATTTTTATTTACTGACAAAAATTTAAATATAGTACAGAAACCAGAATGTTATATACTAATGCTATATTACTATGTGATAAAAAAAAAACCACCTTTATACTGATCAAAAAATAAAAACCAGCACAAATATAGTAGATCCCCATTTTTCTAAAGAAATATATCTTTATTGACTTTTTTTTTTCATTTTCTTACAAAGCAGTTAAAAAAACTCACTAGACAATCTTGACCTTGCATGCTATCAATGCCATGGTGGCTGCCTCCTTAGGAGACCATAGTGGATCTGTAGTAAACTTTTTTTGTAAGCATCCCAGACGATCATCATTGTTTGGCCCCACTTTTACCGGCAAGAATCCAGGTCTCACCAGATACTGTGTGCTTTGCACTCTTGAATCAGACTAGTTTAGTGGCTTCATGTCTAATTTACATGTGGTAATAAAGACAAATTTTGAATCTTTACAGATTAAATGGCCACCTTATACCATGGTGTAATTGTTTGACTTATGGGTGTGTGTACAAAAGATAGATGTAAATGTACTAGATATGTCTATAAATAAAATAGTGCTTTTTAAGGTAACATTATTCTTTGGCTGATTTAAATGCCTGTGGCGGACTCTTATCAAAAGACTAAAATGAAAATGGCCCCACGATTATTGTCAATCTTAACACCGAGCTTGTGCGGTAAGTTCCTATACTATTGACTGTCAGCATCTCCAGGTCCACGATATGTTCTCTTGGTCCTGTTAGAGTCTTCACCAGCACAAGCATTGCACTTACAGGGCTCGTTTGCTAAAAGAAAAAAAGAGGAAGATCACTTTTCTTGAATTGGAGTTTCTATTATTTGTGAGTATATACTCTGGAAGAATCAGAGAAAGAATTTTGAGGATGAGGTAAAAGAGGAGCTAGTACTCGGGGCCCTTTTGGTCCCAATAAGTCACTTTATCCTTTGTCCACCCATAGTCATTAGCTCCAAATTACAAGGACTGTGTTTTCTGGGGAGTTCTTTGTTTTTCATTCTTCCTTCTAACATTTCTCTTCACACTATTTAGAGTTCAAGTGAAAATCTGGTAGATTTTGAAATGAACATTTTTCTATATCTCAACACTATGTATGGAGTCCCGGCATGGTGCTGTAGGATAATCACCGGACTAACTGCAAGATTGGTAGTTCAGACCCACCAGTCACTCCTCGGAAACCCTATACAGTGTTCCTATTTGTAGGAACTGACTTGACAGCACTCAGCAACTTAGCAACAACACTGTGCATTCACCTACATTCTAGTAATTGCAGAGAAATGTAGCTAGTTACTTTCAGCAGAATATGACAAATGAAGAGCTAGACAGGAACATAATAGCATGCATGAAGATACATAAATATGTGTATACAGAGGGAAAAACAGGGTTCGCAAAAGGAAGGCTTTTGAATACCTGAGGAGAGTCACCCAGGATAAACAGAAGTTATGCAGAGAATTATGTTCAGGAGTTTCACTTTGATGATGAGTGTAATGGATTCTGGAGAGTGAAGGGGGATGAGGTTGGAAGGGTAGGTAAGTGGATGTTTGAGGAGTCTGAATGCAAGAATGAGGATAGGGGTAGAGACATGGGTTGTTATTAAGTGCTGTAGAGTTGGTTCCGACTCATAGCGACCCTGTATAGAGTCTTTGAGGCTTTAAATCTTTGCAGGCAAAGAAAGTTTCATCTTTCTCCCACGGAGCTACTGGTGGGTTTGAATCACTGACCTTTTGTTTCACAGTCCAGTGCTTATCCTCTGGAGCTACCATGTTAGGATTCTGCAGTCATTTGAAGGAGTGGACATTGAATTATGGGTGAGAATGCATACGTGGAATTCTGTAAGAGGCTGGAATTCTGTAAGAGGCTATTATTTAAGAGGAGAGGGCAGAGAAAAATCTATTGAAAGAAATAGGAAAAACAAAATGATGATAAAGTGGTTATTACTTCAGGGGAGACTGAGGATGACTGGAAATTCAAAGAGCAGTACGGATGCATTGGTGGTTTTTTTCCAGAACAACTTTAGTAGAGCAATGGGAACAGAAAACTGAGGAGTGACTGTAAAGTGGGAAGTAGAGGCCTGTGATTTCAGCTTATGCTTTAAGAGCCTTAGCTATGAAAGTAGACAAGAAAGATGGCACTATTCAGAGGGAGACACTGAGGTTGAATACGTAGAAGATAGAGGGATGTCTGATGTCACAAGGTTCCAGAGGAGAAAAATGAAGAATACAGGAGGTCTATGGGCATTGATTGAGAGACGTGAAATTGTATCTTTGGAAACTAGAGGAAGGAAAAAAAGTAGGCGACACTGGCTTTAAATTAAATTTGTAATGGGGTTAGGTGGGACGTTCAGGTAATTCATACTTCAGTTGTTTCAGAAGAGTAGGCGGTGAGGTCATCTACTGAAAATGAAAGGTGTGGGGATTGGAAGGGGTCCCTGGGTGGTGCAAATGGTTAAGGAGCTCAGCTGCTAACCAAAAGGTTGGTAGTTTGAGTCCACCCAGACGCATCTTGGAAGAAAGGTGTGAGAATCTACTTCTGAAACATCAGTAATTAAAAACTCTATGGAACATTTCTTAAAATATCAACCATTTAAAATCAAAAGGACAAAGTTCAGAAGGCAGGAAAGGTTAGAAAAGAAAGAAGAATGAAAGTAGGAAGTACAGGGAGGAAGTGGGACAAGTGGGGACTGCAATCAACGGTGTGAAACAAAATGTGTTTGAATTGTTGAATGGAAAACTGCTTTGCTCTGTAAACCTTCACCCAATTCACAATAGAAAGGTACAAAGCAATAACAAACAAATCCTATGGAGCACAGTTCTACTCTGACACATGGGGTCATATATGTTAGTATGGACTTCTAGAAAATAGTTTAGGAATGTAAAGAAAATCGAGAGGTTTAGTATCAGGAACTGAAGAGAATGGAATGAAGGCTAACAATTATTATGTATACTGAGGACTCATCTGAAATTGGAGACCCACATTTATGGTATTTCCAATCTGCATTGGCAAGCTAGGTATGAAAGTAGAGGTGGAGTAGAGACAGAGTTGAGGTTATGGCGAGAGAGTAATTCAAACCTGTCACCAAGAAACAGACTGTCATAAAATAGAGAGGTCAAGGGACTTAAGTCACTTTAGGGATGAAGAGAAGACTCAAGAGGCGTTAAAACAGGGAGGCAGCAGACAGAGTAGCATGAAGTTGAAGGAGTTAGGATGGCCAGGGAATTTGTAGGCCAAGGTACTGGACATTCTTAGAATACCAGATTATGTTATAGAAAGGAACACTCTTCATAACGTAGTCCCTTCTTATCCCAGGCACTTTTCTCTTTTGAGTGATCTTATCCACTTACTACAAACTCTCCTTGGCTGATAATACCCAGATCCCTGGCTTCAATTATCATATATATATAAAAATGACTTGAAAATCTCTACGTTGTGTTATAAGCCCACATATCCAAGTCTGTATGTGTTGTCTCATGGGTTCAGAACTCAATATGTTCACACTGAGCCATGGCAGTCCCCAGGCTATGAACATCTGATTTATGTACAGTCTGTTGTTACAAATTTACATATGGTCTGATTTTCCTGTGCTGTTTTGTTGTTTTAGGTGCCTTCAGGCTGCCTCTGACTCATAGCAACCCTATGCTTAGCAGAACAAAATACTGCCTGTCCTGCACCATCCTTATAATTGTTGCTACACTTGAATCCATTGCTGTTTCCACTGTGCCTAGTCATCTTGTTGGGGGTATTCCTGGTTTTCACTAGCCCTCCACTTTACCAAAGGAGCTCTGGTAGCATAGTGGTTACAAATCAGGCTGCAAACCTCAAGGTCAGCAGTTCAAAGCTACCAGCTATTCCATGGGAGAAAGATGAGGCTTTCTGTTTCCATAAAGATTTACAGCTTCGGAAACCCTATTCAGGGTCACTAACCACCACCACTTTACCAAACATGATGTCCTTTTCCAGGGTCTGGTCCCTATTGATAACATGTCCAAAGTACAATAGACACAGTCTCACTATCCTTACTTTAAGGAACATTCTGGCAGTACTTTTTCTATCACAGATCTTCTTGTTCTTCTGGCTGCTCATGGTACTTTTTCTTCAGCATCACAACCCAAATGCTGCAGTTCTTCTATGGTCTTCCTTATTCATTGCCCAAATTTCACATGGATATGAGGCTATTAAAAATACCATGACATGGGTCAGGTACACCTTAGTCTTCAAACTAATATCTTTCCTTTTGGTTACTTTAAAGAGGTCTTGTGCAGAAGATCTGCCTAATACAATACCTCCTTTGATTTCTTGACTGCTGCTTTCATGAGTGTTGATTGTGGATTTAAACAAAATGAAGTTTTTGCAACTTCAATTTATTGGTCCAGCTGTGAGGATTTGTGTTTTCTTTATATTGAGGTGCAATCCATATTGCAGGCTGTGGTCCTTGATATTCATCAGTAAGTACTTTAAATCCTCTTTGCTTCCAGCAAGCAAGGTTATATCATCTACATACATACTCCAGGTTGCTAATGAGTCTTCCTCCAATCCTGATGCCTTGTTCTTCTTCATATAGTCCAGTTTCTCAAATTATTTGCTCAGCATACAGATTGTATAAGTATGGTGAAAGGATACAAGTCTGATGCCCACCTTTCCTGATTTAACCATTCAGTGTCCCCTTGTTCTGTTTGAAAGACTGCATCTTGGTCTAGGCACAGGTTCCTCATAAGCACAATTAAGTGTCCCGGAATACCCATTCTTCCATAGCTGTTATCCATAACTCGTCAGGATCCACACAGTTAATTGGCTTTTGCATAGCCAATAAAGCACAAGTACACATCTTTTTAGTATTGTCTGCTTTTAGCCAAGATCCATCTGATGTTAGCAATTACATCCCTAGTTCCATGTCCTCTTCTGAATCTTGTTTGCTTTTCTGGCAGGTATCTGTTGATGTACTGTTAAAGCTGTTTTTAAATGATCTTCAGGAAAATTTTACTTGCATGATATTAATGACACTGTTAAATGATTTGCACATTGTATTGAGTCACCTTTCTTTGGAATAGGCACAAATATGGATCTTTTCAGTTGGCCAGGTAGCCATTTTCCAAATTTCTTGACATGGATGAGTGAGCACCTGCAGTGCTTCATCAGATTTCTATTTGTGTTCTGTCAGTTCCTGAAGTTCTGTTTTTCACTAATGCATTCAGTGAAGATTGGATTTCTTCTTTCAATACCACTGGTTCTTGATCATATGCTTGAACATTGGTTTAACATTGAACATTTCCTTTTGGTACAGTGACTCAATGTATACCTTCCATCTTCTATTCCAGCTTCTTACATCATTCAACATTTTCCCTGCAGAATCCTTTAACATTCAAATGAGGTTTGAATTTTTCTTCAGTTTTTTCAGCTTGAGAAATGTTGAGCATGCTATTCCCTTGTGGTTGTCTAATTCCAAGTCTTTGCACATTTCGTTAGAATACTTGACTCTGCCATCTCGAGCTGCTCTTTGAAATTTTCTGTTCAGCTCTTTTACTTCCTCATTTCTTCCATTTCCTTTAGCTTCTCTGCAA
>NW_006408632.1:1851096-1854985 GCF_000296735.1 Chrysochloris asiatica
CTTGATATATTCTTTTTGATTATGAATGCTCTGCAATGCCTCTTGAATTTATTGTTCCTGGCATCATAAACCATATGTCAGAATCACAATGGCCAATATCAGTCCATTTCAGTTCACTAATGTCTAGAATACCTATCTTTATGCATTCCATATAATTTTTGACAACTTCAAATTCTCCTAGATTTATATTTTTTAAGTTCCATGTTCTGATTATTAATGGATGTTTGCAGCTGTGTCTCTTCATTTTCAGTTGTGCTCCATCAGAAGATAAATGTTCTGAGAGCTTTACTCCAGCACATCATCATGGTCAACTCTACTTTAAGAAGGCAGCTTGTCTCTAGTTGTATTTTGAGTGCCTTCCAACCTGAGGGGCTCATCTTCCAGTATTATATCTGATAATGTTCTGTGGCTTTTCATAAGGTTTTCATCTTCTGGCACTATATCTGACAATGCTCTGCTGGTATTCATAATGTTTTCAGTGGTGAAACATTCAGAAGTAGCCTGTATCATCTTCTCCCTAGTCTGTGTTAGTCTGGAAGCTCAGCTGAAACCTGTCCATCATGGGTGAACCTATTTGTATTCAAAACACCAGTGGCACAGTTTCCAGAATCAGAACTCACAGGCCTCCACAGCAGACAAATTGACAGATGAGTAGTAGAACCAGCCTGTTTGTAAAAGCTAATATATTAAAATGTATTATGGTTCATAAGAGTAAATGGGTGCTACTTTTCTATGTGAATCAAAAACATCAGCATTATTATCACTGCATCATTATATTAAAGATACGTTAGTGTCTCTGGAAGCATTCCATAAATCTTTTTTATGCATAGAAAAATACCCACAAATCCAAACCCATTCCCATTGAGTCAATTCCAATTTATAGTTGGGTTTGTGAAACCATACATTTTTATGGGAGCAGATATTCTCATCTTTCTCCTGCAGAGCTAATGGTGGGTTTGAACTGCCAACCTTGCAGTTAGCAGTCCAATGCCTAACCCACAGCATCATCAGAGTTCTGTGTAGAACAACACAGAATATACTGTATATACTAAGAGGGACATTTGAGTAACTGACATTAGATACCAACTGCACCGAGCTACTCAGGTTTATGTCCACATTTAATTTACAGACAGATTTAGGAACAGAACTTGTTTGTAATCCTGGGACTATCTGTATTCACTTTCCCCTCTATAGTGGCTCTGAAGACAGAAACATGGGGGCATCCTTGATTCTTCTTTTTATTTCATTCCCAAAGCAAATGGGGCACCAAATCAAATCTTTCCTAAATCTTACAAGTGTCCCCTGCTTTTGACCCTCTGCTACCCCTTAATCTCATATCTTTTAAACACCTACCTGGCTCCCCACTCTTCCATTCTTGCCCAGCTCTAATTCCAGCTCTACAATGTGGCCAGGCATCTGTTTTCTTCTTCCAATTTCAAAAGTATTTTTGAATTTTATTCTTTTACATTTCATATCAAGAACCCACATTTAACTATTACTTCAATTCTCATTCCATCAGCTAACAGTAGTAATTAGTGCCTTATTGCTGAATCATTACTTAAACTCACAAGTGAGTTTTTGTTTTTGTTCATGCTAGATATTAGCTAGTATTCACTTTATTTTTCGAATAGGTGTGTTTTTAAATGAAAATTTGATAGTGAATTTTCAATTTAATCCCTTCAAATGGCCTGTATGTTCTTGTTTGATGATCTAACTCCTGGTGAGTTTCTAGACTCCTACTAAGTCTGAGTTTCTGGACTCCTGGTGTGGCACTGTAGAATCAGCAGTGGACTTGTGAACCACAGGGTCAGAAGTTCAAACCCACCAGTTACTGCTCAGAAACCCTATACAGCTCTTGGAGTTTCAGACTGACTACAATACTTTTTCTTTATTTCTGCTGAGACTTTAGTTTTCAGAGGAGGAGCCTGGGTAGCGCAAGAGGCTTAAGAAGTCAGCTAACCAAAAGCTTGGTGATTCACACCTCCCCGTTCACACAGAAGTGCTGTGAAAGAAAGGCCTGGAGAACTGGTGCTGTAAAATTACAGGCAAGAAAGCCTTAGGAAGCAGTTCTACCTTATAACAGTTGGGGCTGTCGTGAATCAATGGCTGACTTGAAAGCAGTCATCAATAACACATTTTTTGGAGACGTTTCAGTTTACAGAATATTTGCGCAGAAAGTGCAGCGAGTCCTCATTTACCTCCTACCCTCTGCACATCCTTTCTCCTGTTAACACCTGCTGGACTGTTTCTCATTCCTTCTATTTGTTGGTTTCGATTTTATGTTTCTGCTTAAATACCACTGCTTCCAGGAGGCTCCCTCGCCTGTCTTGGTTAGCTCTGCTTGTTTCATTTTCAGGAGAAACTTGTAGCTTTGCTGTACTTGTGAACACTCACTCTATGTTTTGAGGATAAGCTCCACTGGGCAGAGATTGGCTTGACTAATTCACTTCTAAATCTTTAGGAACTTGCATAGTGCTTGTCCCATTTTAGGCAATTATTGTTGTCGTTAAGTGTTGTTGAGTAGGTTCCGACTCATAGTGACTCTGTAAAGGATTTCTGAGGCTTTTAAAGTCTTCAGGAGCAGAAAGCCTCATTTTCCTCCAATGACTTGAACCGCTGGCCTTGTGGTTCTCTGTCCTGTGCTTATCCTATGGAGCCAACCCATTCATTTAAGGCAATACTTGTAGGTAATACAACTTGTAGATAATAGCTGATTGACTTAATCCATTCATTTAAAGATATTTCTCAAGCTTCTGCTCTGTACAAAGTCCCATTCTATGTGTTATGCACAGAGCGGTGGACAGACAGAGTCTCTGCTGCTCATTCCAGTGGGTGACACAGACACATGAATCGTGTTGGTAACGACATGGGCTATGAACAAAATCAAAGCTTGGTAAAGGGGATACACAATGGAAGTCATGGCACTAATCTATCTTCAGTTTCGTGTACATTTCCTCCCTCCCCCCAATATGTCCCATTTTTTGTATTCTCCCAGAATACAAATATAAACCCTATATTCCATGAAGTCCTGTTGTGGCGCTGTAGAATAAAGCAGTGGCCTGCTAACCACAAGGTTAGTGGTTCAAAACCGCCAGTCACTCCTTGGAAAACCTATTTAGGGTCACTGTGCATCAGAACCAACTTGACACACTTAACAACAACATGTTTCATGTATCCTTTCAAGGAGCAGGTCAAGTCTCCTGGCCACCAAGAAACCTTCTGTAACTAAAAGTTAAAGAAATGGAAGCAGGTCCACATGAGCCACAGCCCCATCTGCCCTAAGAATAGAAGAAATTAGACGGTATCTGGCTACTACCACTGACAATTCTGACTGGGGTCAAACAACGTTGTTGTTGTTAAGTGCCATTGAGTCAGTTCCAGCTCATAGCAATCCTGGATAGGGTTTCCAAAGAGCGGATGGTGGGTTGAACCACCAACCACACAGTTAGCAGACCCCCACCAGGCTCTAGTCCCACAAGACAAAAGTATGGAGCAGAACTCAAATTCATATTAACAAACAAACAAAACCAGAATCATTGAGAACAAAGGATTCCCTAAAACCATCACCCTGAGACATTCTTTGAATTTAGAACCAAATCTATTTCCTGAAATCACCTTTTGGTGAACTAGCAGAGTGGCAAACAAAATATAGGCTATTACCTGAAAGATCAGGACCCTACTTGAAACCATTATTATGAAACCAGAAGGTCAACAGTTACTCAGAAACAAAGATGAGAAGATAAGGAGACAGGGAAACTAGAGTACTGGTAAAGGAACAAACAACACAATTAAAGAAAAAATTTTTGTTACCAAAAAAAGTTTTGTGTAAACTGTCCAATAGAAACCTCTAACTTGCTTTGTAAACTTTCACCAAAATCTCTCTCTCTTT
>NW_006408632.1:1855085-1876929 GCF_000296735.1 Chrysochloris asiatica
AATTAAAAAAAAGACCACCTCTGATTATTCTGGTGGTAGTGGTGGTGGCTATGTGCCATGCAGTTGGTTCCAGCTCATAATGATCCTGTATATTGTTTCTGAGGCTATAAATCTTTATGGGAGCAGAAAGTCTCATTTTTCTCCTACAGAGCAACTGGTAGATTCGAACTGTTGACCTTGGGCTTAGCAGCTCAGCTCGTAATCCACTACAGTAGCTCACATGAATTCTCTGAGGTCTTTGAACCAAGGAAGTAAGCACAAAATTGAGTACATTAACATTTGCCTCCAATAACATTCCAAGCTCCTTGACATCAAGGACTACCCCTGATGTGTCTTTTTCATTCATTCCAGCATGGACCATGGCACATGGGGTGGAGCACAGGATAGGTGAGTAAGATATGCTTATTGATTAGTACGACTAAGAGATCTGTGTACAAGCGGAATTTCAGTTAAGAAACTTTGTAGGATTTGATCTACCAACTTTTTGAATTATGTAATATGAAATAAATAGCCTTGAATGTCTATTTTTATTGTTTTAAATAGCTTTTATTTTTTAAAAATAATTAAGAATGATTTAACTCTGGAATGGTCATAATTGCAATCTTTTATTTCATTCATGAGAAAAGAATTCAATTATTTTTATTGGGGAAAACACTGTCAGCACTTATATTTGGAAAATGTTGAGTTGAGAAATGCACTGATATAAATTCAAAATAACTAAAACTGTCAGGTTTATTGCAAAGGAAAAATGTGTTGAAACTTTAACTGTTTGTTGATTCTGCTAGGAAAGTTTATTTTCTTAACTTATAGTTCATAATGGGAAGTTACTTTAAAAGAAGATTTTGAGATGAACCTATTTATTTTTCATGGAGTTACAAATAATGTTACTTGTTTGGGCTAGAATTATTAAATGGACATTATCTGAACTATATAATATATAATTAAAGAAAACTTCTTACAAATTTCTGGTATATGTCAAATGCAGCACATCAAATATTAAAGAAACTTGTTCTTTCATTTTAGAAAAAAGAGTGCTAATAGATTATATTTTGGGTTGGGTTCTTCTCTTCAGAAGTTGGTCATAAGAAATTAATCATTTCTAATTTACTGGCAAAGAAATAGTCACATAACTCTGGTGCTGGAAGGGAACTTAATATATCAAAGACTAGGATAAATGTATAAACATTAGCAATCTGTAAACTTTACCACAAGCATGAATTTTCCAATTTAGTTTTCCTATTCTGAAAATGAAATATTGACTTTAAAATTTGATTAAAAATGAAGAGTGCCCAAAGGAGTTTTGAGAAAATTGTAACTGGATGAATAACATCCTTAGCATGAAACAGTTACGGTAACCCTGTAAACTGCTTGGTGGGGTGCCATCGTTTTCATATGAAGTGGTGAGCCATATTTAAAATATGTCAGAGTTTTAACCTGACATGAACTTGCTGATATTTAGCAGGGGGCTCTGGAAGGCTGAGGCACTGGAGTCAGGGAGATCAGTTAGGAAGCCACTGGTGGGAACTGGGAGATGAAGAGAGACAGTTTAAGCAAGGGTTTAGAGAACCTAAGACATCCCAGGAGAAAATGTAAAGGAAGAAATGGCAGACTTCAAAGAAGGTTGTGATATAGATAATGAAAGAGAAGGAAAAGACAAAATTGACCTCAATGTTTGGTTGGAAGTTTGCATGATATATATGGGTCTGGAGTGGAGGTGCTTCTCAGAGACATAGGGGATTTAATTTTGATGTGAATGTGAACAATCCTGTAAATGTAACAGTAAGGAATTTTATTATTTATTTATTAAAGCTTTTATTGTGAATTGAGTGATAGTTTACATGGGAGAACATGGGTTTGGCACTCATCCTATCGTGTTTTGTTTCATTGCAACGATTACAATCCCCTCAATGCATCCTCATTGAACAGTATTTGTTTCTATTCCTTCTGTCTTATTATTATTATTTTTTGATGTACACAAAAACATTCAGGAATATATAATCATGTAAACAGCCAAAGGGCACATCTGCAAGCCAGCCTCCTGGCTGCCAGCACACAGCCTTCCTCTTTCCATGAGCTTAGAGTCCTCAGTGGCTCTCATCTCTCCATGCCACCACTTCTGCCTCCATCTCTGATGTCGCTGCTTCTCTGGTTAGGGTCCAGGAATTTATTTTTGAAAAGCTCTCCAAAAAGGACTTTTTCTGCTTACAGTGAAATAACAAACACTGACTTGTGGTACTGTTTGGTGTATGTGAATGTACGTGTGTATATAAGTTTGTGTTTTGTTAATCATCATAAAACTCCATTAGATGAAACGATATACTATAGGATGAATGTAAAGCTAATGTTCTCCCATGTAAACTATCACATAATTCACAATAAAACATTAAAAAAACAAAAACAAAAAAACACCTCCATTAGAGCCTGCAAAGCTGATATTTGATTGATTCTATGGAGTCTGGGTGTGGTACTGTAGGAGAAAGCACTGGACCACAAGGTCGGTTTGACTTGCAAGGTCCGCTATTCAAACTCACCAATGCTCCTAGGAAATTCTATATAGGGTTGCTATGGGTCAGGAATGACTCGACGGCACTTAACAACAACAGGAAAGCTATGGACTCCTGGTGTGGTCCTGTAGGATAAGCACTGGACTTGAACCAAAAGGTCAGCAGTTCACACCTACTGGCTGTTCTTCAGAAACCCTACACAGGGTCACTATGAGTCAGAACTGACTTGACGGCACTTATCAACAACAACCAGGGAAGCTGTGACTGGAAACCAACCGAATGGCACTTAACAAGAAAAAGAGCAAGAAGGGAAGGTAGTGTAGTATCATCTCTCTCAGTTTTATTTTCCTCTATAAAGAATGGAGATAAATATTAATATCTATTTAACAGTATTACTAAGAAAATTAAAATAACGCCCACATAAAGGCATTGTACCAACTTGGCATATACTGGAGGCTCAAAAAAGTGTATTACAAAATGGAATTAAAAGATAATGGAACTTTTCCATGAACTTTTTGAAGTCCTCTTGTATGAAAACTCTTTAAAGGTTAACTTCTGTTGTTTGAGAATACTTAGATAAAAATTAAAATAACAAGCGATTGCCCACCTTCTCAATAGGCAGGGTTGCCTTTAGGATACTTACTCTTAGGTAGAACTCTCCATTTTCATTTCCTGATTTAATCCGAAAAGTATTGATAGTGTTGGCAAAAATAGTTGTGGCCTGTATCTGGAATATATCTGAAGGCACAGACCTATCAGATCGGATGCTCATGTATTTGTACACTATGGACTGGGGGATTTCTCGGCACACAGCGTTCGAGACGGGGCAAACACACCTGCTGCAGAGACAAACAAAAGAATTTACCAGTTTAACTTGGTAAAGACCAAATATTCTCATTTTGAAAAGTTCTGATTTTTCTTACTTCTCTGATGTTAGAATGTAGGGATCTTGACAAGGATTTCGTGGGTAACAACGGAAGCCGCCATGATAATTCCAACACATTTCATCTTCCCGGCATTCATTTGTGGTCTCACACTCATTTATATCTGTAGAGATGTAGGGTCAAAGAGTTTACTGACCTAAGTAAATCATAGAAGTGGCGTATTCTGGTTTTCAGGGATGAGGTGTATGGTACGATGGGCTGTGCTTAGCTTTGTTTTTACACACAAGACTGAGTAGGACCCGAGTTCATCATATTGAATTTAGGACAGAATCATTAATGTCATCTGATTATATTTTACCAAGTATGCATTGCTCATTTGTTGAATACAAAGCCAAATGCTAGTCATTAACCCCACTGATATAAAAATGAAGACACACTGTTTCTGCCCTCACAGAGATTACCGTTTAATTGGGACTATCTATATGACAGAGTCCTGGTGTGACACTGTAGGATAAAGCACTTGACTGTAAGGTTGGTTTGAACTGCAAGATTGGTGGTTCAAATCCATCAGCTGCTCCTTGGAAACCCTGTACAGGGTCACTATGAGTAGGAATTGACTCAATGGCACTTAACAACAACAACAACAACAGCCATATGACAGGAGTCCTTGGATGGTGCAAATGATTAATGTACTTGGTGGCTAACCAAAAGATTGGAGGCTCAATTCCACTCAGAGGTGCTTGGAGTAAGACCTGATGATGCTCTTTGGAAATCCTATGGAGCACGGCTCTACTCCGGCATGCATGAGGTTGCCAGGGAACCCACTTGACGGTAACTGGTTTGGTTTTTGGTTGCAGATATAGCAACAGTCAATTATAAAATAAAGTCTGATGAAATAAGAGATAGATAAGTACCCTGGAAAATTGGAAGAAGATTTTATTATTCTACCTGGGAGACCAGGAAAGGCTGAAGGAAGGAAGAGGTATTTCAACTCAACATCAAAGGGTGGTTAAATGTGGGGTTTTCATGGATATGGCAGAGAAGACCTTCCTAGAAGAGAAAGCATCAAGCAAAAAGTATGGAGAGGACAGTTTACCATCTGACTCAGGAACTTCAAACAGTGGTAAAAGCTAGAGGTGTGGTTTTTCTAATAAGCCTTAGCTGGAATGTGGTAGCCGGCACTTTGGGAGTAGATTACCTGTCCAGGGGTGAGTAGAGCACAAGAAATGAAGCCATGATGTCTCCTACCTCCTATAGCTAGCAATGTAAGAATTCTGCAGAAGAGGAGCTGGAAAAAAGGGCTGTCAGCGGTGGGAAGCAATCGAGGAAAAGGCAGCACCAAGGAAGCAGGAGGCACAGAGAGCATTATGGATAGAGCAGATTGGACAAGGACTCACTTTGGATTTGATCATTAGAAATTCCCAAAATAGTTTCACTAGAAATACATTACATTTAAGACAACAACAAAAATCTGTATGAATATCCACACCCATGACCAATTGCTATTGAGCTGATCCTGACTTATGGTAGCCTCCCCTGTGTCTGAGTAGAACTGTGCTCCACAGAGTTCCCAGTGTTTGAATTTTCAGAAGCACATTGCCAGGCCTTCCTTCAGAGGTACTTCTGGGTAAATTGGAAACTCTAACCTTTGGGTTAGCAGCTGGGCATGTTAAGAACTACCCAAGAACTCTAGCCACATCCATACCTATCTCTACTAGCTCTTTATATTTGAATATTTGATTTATATGGATGAGGGAGCTTCAAAAAGTTCATGGAAAAATTCAGTTATCTTTTAATTCCATTTTTCCATGGGCTTTTTGAAGTCCCTTACATACTTATATACATAAGCCTTTTCAAAGTCATCATTTCACACAGTTGGATATTTCCATTAATTCAATAATTTACTGAATCCTTGCTGTAACGTAGTCAAGAGCAAGCAAGGAGCTGAGATATGATTTCTTCTCTTCTCTGAATTTTCATACCACTTTGGAGTCGTGGTGTGGCAATGTGAGTTAATACACTACACTGCAAAGTTGGTTTGAACTACAAGGCAGTGGTTCAAGTTCACCAGCCATCCTTGGAAACCCTATACAGGGTGTCTATGAGTCAGGAATGACTCAACAGCACTTAACAACAGAGACATGTTCCTTTAAGGAATCCTGGGATTCCTTAAAGGATCAGCACTCTAGGATCAGCACTGAAGTTTGAACCACAAGGTTGGCAGTTCAAACCCACCTGCTGCTCCTTGGAAACCCTATATAGGGTCATTATGAGTTGGAACTGACTTGATGGCACTAAACAACAACAATATGTTCCTTTTATGGAGTCCTGCTGTAGCACTGTACAATAAGCATTGGACTGCAAGATAAATTTGAATTGTAAGGTCGGTGGTTCAAACTCACCAGTTGCACCTTAACAACCCTGTACGGGGTTGCTATGAGTCAGAACTGACTTAATGACACTTAACAACAACAAATGATCTGTTTATAGGATCTTTATTGATTTTTGCTTTGCTTTATTGAAATCTCCATTTTGGTCTCAACCCTTCTATTAGCTTCACTGCTCAAAGGCAGAGGCTATCAAACTTGCTTTTTTTTCATCCTTTTCATCACCTACTATTACTACATTGGTGCACCTGTGTTCAGCAACTTGCTTCTCTCACACACCATATGGAGATAGGTGAGCAAGATATTGTCTACATTGGACAGAGAGGTAAAACAAATAAAGGTTAAGTGACTGGCTCGGGTTCACATGGTTAGGCAAAGGTATCTTTGGTACTTCATTCTCATAACTGATAATTACTCCATGCCTTGTCTTTAGAGAAAAAACATTTTCTTTTAGTCTCCAAACTGGCTGAAGTTAGGAAAATGCATCTTTCAAGAGTTAATTACAAGAATTACCTTAGCTTGGACTGGTTATAACGAAAGAAATTGCAACCTGTTTGTCCTTTCAGTGGTTTCCTAAGTACTGTTTAGCTAGGAAACTAGATAAAGACTAGTTTGTTACATAGCGTTCAATAGTGGCAAAAGGAAATTTAATACATTTCATTTATTATTAAATTAGAACATAGTATAATCAGTACCTTAGTCATTCTGGAAACTTTTTCAGAAATTAATAGCACTTAAATAGTCAATGAGTCTGCATGTCTGTGTGTGTTTTTTAATTTTTGCAAGACTGTGGGAATGATAACAATTATTTCATTCTCAGAATCATACTTTAGGAAGTCGATTCCAAACTTTTTCATTTTTAATTTAGTTCTGTGGATGAGGCAGGAGACCTGGTGTGATGTTGTAGGATAAGCATCTGATTGCAAAGTTTGTTTGAACCATAAAGTAGGTGGTTCAAACTCACCAGCTGCTCCTCAGAAACCCTATATATGGTCACTATGGGTCAGAACTGACTCAACAGCTCTTAACAACAACATGGATGAGGCTGGCAAGGATTGGTGCAGTGCAGTGAATTACTTCATATGGCTCTTCTATCCAGAGTCTTTGCAATGTCCACCAAACAACACTTTTACCTTGCTGGGTCTGCATAACAGAAGGTAGGAGAAGATACTGATAGGATTCTATGACTCAGTTGTGAGTTAACAGAGTTAATTGTGATTCAGAGGTCTGCCTGTGCCCTGAGTATTTGGACCCTGAGAGTATGCTATCTGAGTAGAGAGGGCTGTAGAAGGAATGATTTGGTGCTTATGTTTTGGAGTAGGGGTAAGCACTTACTTTGTACCTAGAAAAGAATGCAACTTTCTTTCACACACAAAAATGACCTGGCTTAATCACTGCACATCTCCATGATATCATGACACTTTATTTGCAATTTCAGTGTCTACCTTCCCCCCCCCCATTAATTGTAACAGATACAGACTACAAAAACAACACGATTCTGACTCAAAGGTGGGTAAAATTTCATTACATCTTAATTTTCTTCCATCTTTTGATGATGGTGTCAAATCCATTTATGACCAGAAACACACAGACATTTGTTTTAAAGATTTGAAGGAAATTAGTTAAACTATCTCACTAGCTAACATCTTTGTGCATGTAATATTCACGTTAAAAATCTCAGTTAGCGTCCAGAAAGTAAAACCACATGAATATGTAATGTTTTCCTCCAATTAGCATTTACAGAATCTCTCGTACCTGGAAAGAGTTATAAAGATGTCCATTGTGCAGCGAACCACATTTTGATTATGCCCATACTTAGTGGTTGGAGTCTAGTTGAATAATCATATTGTTGTTGTTAGGTGTTGTTGAGTTGTGACCTTGTGCACAAAGAATGAAACACTGCCCAGTCCTGGGCCAACCTCACAATTGTTGCCACGCTTGAGCCCACTGATGCTGCCACTTTGCCAATCCATCTTGCTGGGGGTCTTCCTCTTTTTCTCTGACCCTCCATCTTACCCAACATGATATCCTTCTCCAGTGACTGGTCCCTCCTAAAAACATGTCTGAAGTATTAGAGACGAAGTTTGGCTTGATAGTTTATACTTTATTTTTACATACTGTGTTCCATTTGACCCTGGTGGTGCAGCGGTTTAGCACTTAGCTGCTGACCATTACGTCAGTGGTGATAAGCTTCTTTAAAGATCTGCAACCTTTGAAAACCCATCTGGCAGTCCTACCCTATCTTATAGGGTGCTGTGAGTCCCAGTTGACTCATGACAGGAGATTTCGGTGTTCCATTTAATTCCTCAACTCCTTTTTCCAAATGAGAAAGCTGAGGCCTTAACAATGTTTGGTCATTTCTTCAAGATCATATAGATAGAATAGAATAGAGGTAGGATTCAAGTAGTTTTCTGTCTTCAAGGTAAAAACCATTTCCCTTCCAACTCTATTACTAAGGAGGCTGGTAGCGTAGTGGATTATGAACTGGACTGCTAACCACAAGGGCCACAGCTAATCTACCTGTTGATTCTCGGGAATGAAAAACAAGACTTTGTGCTCCCATAGAGATTTACAGCCTCTTGTAGCTATCAGTCACAACTGACTCCATGGTGCACAAATACCACTACTCTATTACTGCTTTATGTGACTTTTATAGTTGTACTAGATTTTCTATGGTAATTACATTTTAGGTCTTGAATGAGTAGTCTTTTCCATGTTAAATCAACTGAAAAATACAAGCAAAATAAGTGGTGGGGGAAGAAGTTGTATGTTTTCTGAACTTCCTAAGAGGCTCTGAAGCATTCCCCATAGACTCTGCCTCTTCCATCTATATGTAGAAGCAAAGATCACCCAAATGCTCTTGTTTTGAAACTGTTGTTATTGTTAAGTGCCGTAGAGTTGGATCTAACTCATAGCGAACTTGTGTAGGGTTTCTGAGGAGTGGCTTGTGGGCTTGAACTGCCAACCTTGAAGCTAAAACTGACCTTACGCTCCAGTGCATAAAGATATTAACTATATTTGGATCAATAGTTTTCTCCAAAGAACTCAAGCACTTTTTAGTACACATTAGGCTGATCGTAGCTGGATCTAAACTACTACCTAATGTTTCTTGGTGTTTTAGCGAACTGAGAATGGTTTGAATTATGCCTTCCACATATATTAAGCCTTGGCTCTAGGCTAAAAGTCATGGTGAAATATTTCAGTAATTGAATCTTTTCTGGTGGTTGATTGGAAAGTGTATATATATATCATTGAAATTATGTAAGCTATAAAGTGATGTCAATATTTTATTAAAATCATTTATATTTTGTTAAAAAGCTTGATTACTTTACATTTCAAGCAAAGTCATTAACACTGAGTACCCCTGTTATGCAGAGTCCTGTAGGATAAAGCACTTGATAGCAAGGCCAGTGTGAACTGCAAGGTTGGTGGTTCAAACTCACCAGCTGCTCCTTGGCAGGGTCACCATGAGTTGGAATTGACTCAACAGCACTTAACAGTAACAGCAACCCTTTTACAGGGAGCACAATGGCTCTGCAGGATAACACAAGGTCAGTGGTTCGAGCCAACCAGCTACTCTGTGGGAATAAGATGAGGCTTTTTGCTCCCAAAAAGATTTACAACCTTGGAAATCCTATACAAGGTTGAGTTGGATTCTACTCGATGTTACTTAATGATAGCAACCCTCTTTATGAGAATTGCATACTTCATGATGAATAGAGGAAGAAAGTTCAAACTCAAGGTGGAAAAATGGAGTTCCATGGTGCAGACATAGTATCAGGAGGGACCAGTCATGATTGGTAAGGTGGAGGGTCAGAGAAAAAGAGGAAGATCTCCAGCGAGATGGATTGGCCAAGTGGCAGCATTGATGGACTCAAGTGTGGCAACAATTGTAAGGTTGGCCCAGGATCGGGCAATGTTTTGTTCTGCTGTGCATAAGGTTGCTATAAGTCAGTACCGACTCAATGGCACCTAACAACAACAACAACATGGTGCAGAATCCTATTACTTCCTCTCTGCTCTTCCTGGTTCATTGAACACTTAACAGAAGTAAAAAACTAAGACTCTCTACCAAAAACAAACCCATTGCTATGAAGTTGATTATGACTTACAGCAATCCTGTATTTGTTGTTAAGTGCCATTGAGTCGGTTCTGACCCAGAGCAACCTTGCTTGAGTTTCCAAGGAGCAACTGGTGGGCTTGAACTGCTGATCTTGAGGTTCAAATCGACTTTGCAGTCCAGCACACTAACCCACAGCACCACACCAGGATTTCTAGCAAGCCTATATAGAGTTTCTGAAATTGTGTATCTTTATGGGAGCAGACAGTTTCATGTTTCTTCACCAGCATGGCTGGAGGGTTTGAATTGCTGACTTTACAGTTAGCAACCCAATATCTAACTCACAGAATCACCAGCACTCCTTAGGCCTTGATAAGTGCCGTCAAGTCGGTTCCAACTCATAGCGACTCCATGTAGGATTTCTAAGGAGCGGCTGGTGAGTTTGAACAGCCACCTTGTGGTTCAGACTGAGTTTGTGGTCCAGTGCTTAGCATAAAATTAACCATCACAGCAGATGTGAGAAAACAGAAGCTTACCCTGACATGTTCTACTTCTCATCACTTGGTACCCCTGGGGGCACATACATGAGAACTTCCCAGGTTCATTCACACATTGATATTGACACAGGTAGCTGGAGGTTCTGCACTCATCGATATCTGTTGAATTAGACAAGAGTAAGCACACAGTACTAAAAAACGTACACATCACTACTTTGGTGATTTAGAAAACTTTTTTTTCTTTAGATGAATTTAAGAGGGTGAAAACACGGCAAACTCTGAACTAGAGTTACCAGTATTTTATAAGAAGTACAGGGACAAATTCTAACAACATCAGCTCATTTCCTCTATGATTTCATAGCACACATAGTTTTCCTTACCATCAGTTTTACTGAATCATTGCTGACAGTTTGGCTAATCCTAGACCTCACCTGACCCGCTTAACAGACTGAATGAATTTGTAGTTGACACTTCTTCACTTTGCGCTCTGCAGACCCACCCATCATACAGATTCATGCTTGCCTTCTCAGTAATTGGGTGGCTCTGCTGCCCTACTTCATCTGAGCTTTGAACTCCAAGTCCCATTCCTATGCTAGCTTCCAGAGAGGGTGATGTCTTGGCAGGGTTCAGCCTTAAGGGGAAGAATGCTTTGCATTTCTGAATGGTGATGTCCCAATACTTTGCTCCGAAGGGCAGAGGCAGCTGTTCTGAGCCAGCCATTTGATTTTGAGCACAATAGTATGATGTGAGGCCTCTCTGGGTGGGGTCTGACATTCTGGCCCAAATAAAGCTGGGAGGGTCATGAGGAAGTCAGGGAAATCAAACATCAATGGAATCCCTTTCAGGAATGTCTTGGTGCTTTTTAACACTGGAACATGCATAGGCCTTGGACTCTGAGGGTGCTCTCTCCAGTTAAATGTTTCTCTTCCTATTCAAATGGAAAGTGAAACCCAGGCAACCTAAATAATGCACCTATCACTCAATGGCAGGGATAATACTAGGGACCAGGTCTCTTGGTTTCTATTTTCATGTTTTTGACATGCAATCAGCTCTTTTCACACTTTGATGTGCACACCTGGCTGTAACAATGAGATCAAAACATAACCACCATTGTGAAGATGGCACAGGATTGGACAGTATTTCCTTCTGTCGCACACAGGGTCCCTGTGTATCAGAATCCACTGGAAGGCACCTAACAACAACAATCACTTGTTCCCCAGAGAGATTGTTAAAAATGCAGATTTTGACTATAGCTCTGGGATTGTGCCTGAGATATTGCATTTCATTCAAGCTCCCAGGAGATCACAATACTGTTAGTCATCTGATCCCACTTTGAGAAGCTACAATGAGAGCACCCTTTCAAAGGATTAGACCTGCACTACATCTAATATTTCACTTATTTTGTTTTTTCTCTTTTCTCTTGGTAGCATACTGAAAAGCTAATGCAATAAACGATTTACTAGATTGTGAAACAGAATTTCCATAGATAAAAATTTGCTTTCACAGACAGGTACATCATCACAGAGATTGCTGAGCTGGACTCTTATTACACATCATTTGGAAAACATTTTACCTTCACAGTTGAGCCTGTCACTGCTTAGCTCGTAGCCTTGATTACACTGACAGATGAATGAACCAAGAATATTGTAGCATTGCTGAGCACATTGGTTGCTGGCATCACATTCGTTTATATCTGAAAGGAAAGGTTTTATATAGACATCCATATATCTTTAAACAGATCCTTGCTCTTTTGTACCTATATCATCTGTTGATAAGTGAGTAATCCCTGAGCTGAATTCTTTGCCTTGCAGAAGCTCACTGGAAAACATCCATTTAGGTTTCATATTTGTTGGAAAAACTTCAGACGTATGCCTAATTTTTTTTTTTTTAGAAATACCAGAACAATTTTTTTTTTCCTAGGAATGACATTTAGTTTGATGTTTGATGAACCTTTCCAAAATAATTTAATGCTTCTAATAAATATACTTGCCACCATCTCTTTTGTTGTTGTTTCTGTTCAGATACAAAAATGCCAAGTCTATAAATTATTAATACAAGTAAGACACACATACTGATATGGTCTCTCAGCATGTTGTAGTGAAGATTTATCTGCGCTATTTATTACTTTTTAAATGGGTTCTTTTAAATTCCTTTACATTTATAACATAAGCCTTTGAGACTTATACAGAGTTTTGCAATGCTCTGAGGCACTGAATATTGTGAAAAGGCATCTTTCCTGCACTAGATTGTTTCCATGTCATGCCAATCTTAATACTGCATGCCGTGACATTGCATTCTGAAAGAGGAGAAGCAGCATGTAAATATCAGATGCGATTTCAGTGGAAAGTTTATGCACATGAACTTGCAGTAACCCCTTTGGCCCCTCCAACATTTATTAAATGTTAAACAGCATTCACTGCTGACTAATTGGTGTTTGTGTGTTTTTGTGTATTTCAGTTGATCCCCAGTTTTTTGTTTTGTTTTGTTTTTTTGTTTTTCTTTTTTGAGTACACCCTCAGAAGAGAACTAAAACCAAGGTCAAAGAAGTTTTCCATTCACATCTTGATACATTTTATGAAACAGATTGGCTATTATCTGTTCAGCTTTCTGATTGCATCATGGAAGTTGATAAAAACCAGCTCACTTGAGAACATAGGAAATTGGAACTTCTACAATGTGGTGTGGGATGTGCTTTGTTTGAGGACAGAAACCAGTAAGTCAGGATGGCAGTGCCCACAAAACTTACCTACGCAGGTATAGTTGTTTGCGGCCAATTGAAACCCAGGACTGCACTGGCAATAAAATGATCCTGGCGTGTTCACGCATCTTTGGTGGCAATATGGCGGGGTGCTGCATTCATCTATGTCTACAGGATCCCACACACAAAGACAGATCCAAGTTATTGACTATCCACAGCTGTTTGCTTTCAAGTTCTCAGTAGATCATTGTCCAGACAACACATCTAGGGAAGGCCTCATATTAAAAGTAACAAGTTTTCTCTTGATTTTGTTGTTAAAACTTAGGGTGTATGTGTTTTGAATACACTTGGGTCTGCATTCTGCAGTTAAATTAAATATTGAAAGCCAAGACTGAACGCTTATGCCATTCAGTGGCAAATAAACCCAATGGCATGGGTTGAGATTTAAAGGGAGAAAAGCACTTAAGACAATTTCATATATATGTGAAAATGTCAGTCTGGAAAGCTAAAAGCTTATTTATAATGACAGAAGTGACAAAAAAAAAAAAAAAAAGAATTAGGGAAGAATTAAGTGACCTGAACACAGGGTAAAATGTGATAAAATGTGCACAGGGATGCTTGCCAAGCCTTTATCACTGCGCAAATCAAATGCTGTGGAAAGAATAGGACGTGAAACAAGTTACAGCTTGAGGATGCCCTTCTGACACACTGACAGAGCTTGCCAGCACATGTCCTTCTCATATAATTATTTCCAAGTCTAAAATACTCAACTGAGAACTTGCAGAGTAGGACTAGCATCTTAGAAGCATAACAAAATGTCATTAATTCATGACTGTACACTTTGTGTCTATTCCAATGTGGTATGGGCAGTTTTAAACAATTGTGCACATACAATGTAACACTATCTTATGACACTGCTTTATGTTTAAAAAAATAACAAAGTAAACTTTATGCTGCGCTCTTTTGGTACTTGAATCACTAAAAATATAAGAGACAACATATTCAAGTAGTCTCAGAGTACGTGTTTGGATCTAGGTTCTGGCAATGACTAGTTTGGTCTTAACCTCTCAGAACATCCAACTCCTCTTCTATCAGTAATAATACAACAATGTGGTAGTTTTGTTGGGAGAATAACACAGACATAATTCCTGGAACATAGGTAACAATAAATGGGATCTGTTATTGCTAAAGCAAATGGTGATGTGCTTGAGTGCTAACCTAAATGTTGGCAGTTCAAATCCACCCAGTGATGCCTTAGAAGAAAGATCTGGTAAACTGCTTCCATTGAAAACCCTATGCACAGTCCTGCTCTGAAACATATGGGATCACCAAGATTTGGAATTGACTTGACAGCACAACTTTAGTTTAGTTATTATTATCATCAATAAAATAGTAGTTATATTTGAGAGGACTGTCACGTGGCTTCTTTCCTTACTTTGTTCAGGTGTCTGCTCAAATGCACCTCTTTAGGGAATTCATCCCTGCCCACCATATGAAATAGCATCTTCTTCCCCATCTTTTCCCTCATCCTGCTTTGCATTTCTTCACAGCACTTGACATACCTTGCCATCATGTTAAACTTTAATGGTCTATCACCTGTCTTTCCCACTATAACGTGTAGCAGGTAAGATCTGTCTCCTCTCCATGAGGAGTTAAAAAGTATTTTGTCTGTTCACTCACTGTTGTATTCTGAACACCTGGGACGGCAGGTGCTCAATTAAGAAACTGAATAAATAGAAATGTCATACTAGTTAAGAGCAATTTTAGCACAGTGATGTACTAGTGAGTCGATTCTCATGTAAGTGACTCTGTAGGACAGAGCAGAACTGGGTCTTAGAGTTTCCAAGGCTGCAGTTATTATGACAGCAGATTGCTAGGTTTTGTCTCTCATGGAGAAGTTGGTAGATTCAAACTGCTGACATTTAAGTTAGCAGCCGAGTGCCTAACTGTTGTGTCACCAGATCGCCATATAATTTGTGTCAAATCTGGAACTTGATTATATGATGATCTGGTGCTTTCTAGTAGCTCCATGAAGGGTGTGGTTCCGTAAAATATATTTGTCTATTGCTACAACCCAGCACATAGAACAGTACCTGGTGTATAGTTGGCCTTCAGTAAATATTTGATGAGTGAGTGATGTATATCTTCCTAATTAGCAAATGTCATTTGCTAGCATTTGTTTTGGTACTGTAGGTTTATAAGGGTAAGAAGTTTACTTATATTCTACTGCCGTCTAGTATAAAATGAGGCATAAAAACAAATCACATTTCAACTGTAGAAATGTGTACATGGGAAAGAGGGAGCATTGTTGTACTCTAGGTGTGGCCTGCTGACCACTGCTGGCCGTACACTATCTGGATTGGTCTGCAAAGAGTCATTGTGAGGATTTGTTTAGGAATGTCAATTTGACAGTACCACAGTATTTTTATTCTATTTAAAAATATATATATATTGTTCATGGGAGAAAGATGAGGCTATCTACTCTTGTAAAGATGTATAGCCTCGGAAACCCTAAACAGGGTCACTGAGAGTTGGAACCAACTTGATGGCATGCCACCACCACCACCAACATAACAGATTGAAAATTTATAAAAAGGATCCCTCACTAGAATTTGAGAAGAGTTGACAAATAGGGGTGGATTGCCCAATAAGCAAGTGTGGGCTTACTTGAATTTACTTACTAATCTGTAGTGACAGTTTTACATGGGTTCCACTACAGAAGCTTGTCCTTACCTTGCTTACTAGGTGGCTCTATTCCTGTCAGGGATTGTAAATTTGAAAAGATGCTTTGATTCTGACGGAAGGTGCTGTAGGGTTGGGAGAGAGACTGATACTAGCCATACCTAGAAGCAGAATCTTTGTAAATTGTTCACTACGGTTTAGTAAGTAAGCATAAGTAAGTTGGAGGGAGTGATTAATTGTACTTGGATAGATCACAGAAGGCTTCCTAGAGGTGACCTTGAGAAGGGATTTGATAGCTGAATAAGCCTTTGCCAGTTTCCTGGTGTGGAAAAAGCTTGTTTGTTGTTGTTGTTAGGTGCCATCGAGTCGGTACCGACTCATAGCAACCTTATGCACAGCAGAACGAAACACTGCCCGATCCTGGGCCAACCTCACTACTGTTGCCATGCCTGAATCCATCAGTGCTGCCACTTGGCCAATCCATCTCGTTGGGGGTCTTCCTCTTTTTCTCTGACCCTCCACCTTACCAAATATGATATCGTTCTCCAGCGACTGGTCTCTCCTGACAATATGTTCAAAGTATGAGAGACACAGTTTGGTCATCTTGGCCTCCAAGGGGCACTCTGGATGCATTTCTTCTAAAATTAGGGGTCTATTGGTTCTTTTGGCAGCCCATGGTACTTTCAATATTCTCCTCCAACACCTACTTGTTTAGAGGCACCCGATGTGGCTACATAACATACATGACATGAAGTTGGACTATAATCTTTTTAGGGAGGTGATGCTGATGCTTTGATGAGAAATGTAGACTTGGTTCTGTGAGTGTGGGAAACACTGTGAAGGCACATGATTAGATCTGAATTTAAGAAGGTGTTTTCCCATTATATAAGGAAGGGTTGTGACTATAGGTTCCAGCCTCTTTGATTCTGTCTTGGAATTCCCGATCTATAATTTTTACGTCCTCAAATGCTTATTTTCCTGACTAATACAGTGAGCAAAACTTTGGTGCCTTTGAGTTTTCCACATCATCCTTTTTGGAATCAACTTTTTAGTCACTGCAAACACTATACCTTCTTCATCAGAGGCTGAGCACTGACCCTAGCATCTTGGCACAGCCCCGTGGCCAGCAGACCCAGGCAGGTGCCCATGGGGCGGACAATGTTGACATCCTAACATCAACAGCTCATATTCTCAGGAAAAATGGATGCTGGGTACCGGTCCCCATGTTCTCACCTGCTGTTCCTAAGAGAAAATAAGGATTCTCCTGTGAGTTGTGGCAAGGGATCTAAATAAATGGACTCTTCTAAAGGAAGTCAATTACAGTTCCTCACTAGTGCTGGGCTCAGGATTGTACCCAGAACACTTTATTTTATTTCTCTAGTTTCCAATCCCATATTCTTCCAGTCATTCAAAAAACATGCAACAGATATCAGTTATGTGGTGGGCACTTTTCAGGGGCTGGGAAGACAGATAACACAAGCCAGAGCTGGGTCTTCCTCAGGACCTCATGTCTCAGACCCTCAAGTAGAGACACAGGATGTTGTTGGTTGTGTACTCCTGGCATCAGATACAGACTTGCAACATAAAGAGAGTTTGCTGCATATCTATTAAATGACTAATCACTAATTCCTAATAACAGCCTTGTGAGGAAGGGATACTATTATCTCCATATTACAAATGACAATGTTGAGATACAGCAAGATTAAATAACTTGCCCAAAGCCTCAAAAGTCAGTAGATTGTGTCCCATCTGCCATTCTATGCTATAAACCCATCAAGTAGGCCTAGATCATCTGTGCTTTAGTGCTGTTGCCCCCAAACTGTTAATTAACAATTATTTTTTCTTATCCATTCACAGTCCTCTTCAGACCCCAGCTTTCTGTTTCTGTTTAGCCTCACTTGCTAGTATGGAAAATGGATTGATAGTGACTTAATTGTAATTCTCTTAATAAACAGGAGTGCTTTGGTTTGAATGCCTGAGATTTAAACAGTTAGGATGCTCACTGCAGACTTTTGCCTTATGCACTGGGGTTCTTACCTACACACTGATCTCCTCGCTTCTGGTACCCTGGGAGGCACTGGCAGGTGAAGGAGCCTCGTAAGTTGATGCACACTTGGTCAGCTCTGCAGTTGTGCGTTCCTGCTGTGCACTCATCTATGTCTGTCAAACACACACATACAGAACAGAAAGGATTTTAGTTCATCATGATGATGTGGATAGGTCCTCTATTTTCCCATCATTCTCTTCTTAAAGAAATTGAATTTTTACTTGACTCTTAAAACCTTACTCTATAATATAGTTATCTGGAAAAAAGTTTGAAATTATTTATTAGAAAACATTTCACATGTTCAGAAAGTAATTTCATAGTCACCAGTGTGTACCACTCAGATTGAACAAATGCTAACATCTGTCACGCTGGCCTCAGCTCACTTTTATTAAATCAATGAAGTATTTCAAATATCGTTAAAGCCTTGCTCTAACCTTTTTCCTTTACCTGCTTCCCTCAAGGAAGGTAACACTATCCTTGTGGGTATGCCTCGTTTCCTGAGACATTTTCATACTTTTATGTGTGTTTTAAAATAGAATTCAATTGATGGATCTTGCTTTTTTCACCCAACATTATGCTTTTGAGATAATTTCTATTAATAAGTATTTAAAATTTTTCCCAGACAGTGGTTATAATCAAACTGTAATATTACATTACTTTTCTGTTGTTATTTTTTCAGTTTGTTTCCTCATTGATGTACAAATTATTTTTGTGCAACCTTGTGGGTAACATGATAGATAAATCAGACACCACAAACTTCAAAGTGCCAAGGATTCAATCTGATGATTATTTTCCTGGGAGAGACAAGTTACTGTTGTTTCAAATAAACATACAAATACTTCAAAAAGTATCTTTCTTCTGGGGGTAATTTACTAAATATTCCTTAAACAGGCCAACTACAATTCTAAAAAGTAAAAAAAAAAAAAAAAATAATAATAAAGGGGGTAAAAAGCTCTGTGTAAACATAATGGTGGTGGTGGTGTGCAGTAGAGTAGAGTCAGTTCTGACTCATAGCAACCCTGTATAGGGTTTCCAAGGCTTTATGGGAGCAGAAAGTCTCATCTTTCTCTGTGGAGTGACTGATAGATTTGAACTACTGACCTTACAGTTAATAGCTCAACTTGTAATCCACTATGCCACCAGAACTCCTTCTAAACATAATAAACCTGTTTTTTTAAAAAAGTGTTTTTGTGTGTTCAAAATGTGATGTGAATTTGTGATGTACATTCATATTTATAAATTAAAAATTAAATTTAATTTTGCTTTATCTATGTTGCTTTTGGAGTCTATGTATGGTGCTGTAGGATAATGTGATGGACTGCAAGGTCAGTTTGAACCACAAGGCTGGTGGTGCAAACCCACCAATTGCTCCTCAGAAACCTTACACAGGGTTGCTATGGGTCAGAACGAACTCAACAGCATTTAACCAACAACAGCAATCTTTCTTTTACATTCACTCAAGTCTCCCATATTATGAAATTAAATAACACAGTAAAAGAACTATGCAGTTTTGTCATTATTTCACAACTGAAGACTATCAGCTTTATTGAAAAATATCTTGAAACTTTTTTTTTTCTAGGTGACAAATTTAAAATGAAAACCCAGACAGTCTCAAGGGGGCTCTTAGATCAACTGTGGCAGACCCAGGGAGATATTCTGGAAGAAATGAGCAGCTTTTCTACATACACAAACAATTCAACCTGAGAATCAATATATAAAATATTTGAAAATAAGCCATCAGTAATTAGAATTAGAATTAGGAGTCCTGGTGTGGTGCCGCGGGTTAATGCACTGAACTGCAAGGCCAGTTTGAACTAAATGTTTGGCAGGTCAACCTCAGAAGCCCTATACAGGTTCACTATGAGTCAGAACTGACTCGACGGCACTTAATAACAACAATTAGAATTTATTCCTCAATTTCTGCTTTTCCTTTAAGAAGCTGTGTATAGAGTGTGGAGTCTCTGGGTGATGTAACAGGTTATGTGCTTGGCAACTAACCGAACGATACACAGGGATACCTCAGAAGAAAGACATGGTGTTCTGTTTTGAAAAGGTCATAGCCTTAAAGACTCTGTGGAGCACAGCTGGGCTCTGATACACGTGGGGATACAATGAGTTCGAATTGACTTGATAGCAACTGTGTATATATATATATATACTGGACTGCTATCCACAAGGTCAACAGTTCAAACCCACCAGCTGCTGAACAGCAACAAATATATCTGTTGTTGTTAAGTGTCATCGAGTGGGATCAGACTCATAACAACCCTGTATAGGGTCTTCAAGGATATATATAGTAGTTGTTGCTATGTACCTTGAGTTAATTCCATCTCATAGTGACCCTGTAGAGGATTTTCAAGGAGTGGTTGGTGGGTTTGAACTGCCGACCTTGCAGTTCAAATTGATCCTGCGGTCCAGTGCATTATCCTGCAGTGCCACACCAGGACTCCATATATATATATAAATAAAGTGCTGTTGAGTCAGTTCTGACTCATAGGAAGGTGGTTCAAGGTTAGTAGTTCAGACACACCAGCTGTTCCTTGGAAACTCTATACAGGGTCACTATGAGTCAGAACTGACTTGACAGCTCTTAACAACACACACACACACACATATATATGTACATGTATAGTATACATTACACCAGGGACCACTCTCTAGCTATTAAAATACGTTCATATAAATATATATATTTTTTCTTTTATAGAAATCTAGACATTTTAAGACATTATCTGTGTACCTGCCTCTCTATCTATGTATCTGTGTATCTATCTATGTATCTATATATCCGTCTATCTATCTATCTATGTATCTATCTATCTATCTATCTATCTATCTATCTATCTATCTATCTATCATCTACTTATTTAGCTTTAATAGCTAGAGGGTGGTCCCTGATGCTGTTTTATCTTTTGTTTTTCTGTATTTTCAAGTACAGTTGCCGCAGTTACACTGGTCAATGAGACAATGCAGGAAGCTCAGATTGAAAGAGGGTTGTCCTCAGATACTGACTTCAATTAGCTGAGTGTAGGAAAGATAGAAATTCTTTCTATATAAAAGAGGGAGGAGAGATGAGAAATACATGAGTGAAGTCTGGCCAGTCATTGGAGAATAATCTATAAAAACCTTGACTTACATAATTATTTTAACCTGGTTTTAAAGTTGTGACTATTTAGAAAAGTTTTGTTTGGAAATGTATTTTATTATTTTCAAGCCAGTGATTATAAACACTGCTCTGTACTCTGTAAACGTGCAGCAATCTCCCTTTGAAATTATTTACTCTTTTTTGCATCTTTTATTATTTTCTCATATGCACATGGCAGAAACATTTCTACTGGGGATTCTTCAGAGCTTTATGACTTGCTAATGCAGAAATGACAGCATAATTCCTATTGTTTTATGTCAAGAACATGTGTCAGCATTTGCAGCGATAACAGCACTGAGAGATATTGCAAAGTTAGATTTCAGATGTGGCAAGTTTCCTCAGTGTGTGCTGGTGGGAGATCAAGGGCTCCAGCTGCTGCATTTTAGAAGGGAGGCCTCATCAGTACTGACACTTTTCTTTCTTAGACCTCTCTCTGCAAACCATCTCCACCCCATTACATTCCTGATGTCCTGAGATCTTCTGCTTTGTCATTGTTCTTGTCACTCAGATAAAGAGGTGATTTTATATATCCTGTGTAATTGTGGTTGGGTGCCACTGAGCTAATTCCATTTCATAGTGACCCCATGTGGCAGAGTAGAACTTCCCCCATAGGATTTTCTAGGCTGTAATATTTACAATCCATCTCACTGGGGATCTTCCTCTTTTTCTCTGACCCTCCATCTTTCCAAACATGATATCCTTCTCCAGCAACTGGGCCCTCCTGACAATATGTCTGAAGTATGAGAGACAAAAGTTTGGCCATCTTGGCCTCGAAGGAGCACTCTGGCTGTACTTCTTCCAACACAGATCTGTTGGTTCTTTTGGCAGCCCATAGCACTTTCAATATTCTCCTCCAACACAATTCAAAAGCATCAATTCTTCTACGGTCTTCCTTATTATTCACTGTCCAGCTTTCGCATGCATATGAGGTTATTGAAAA
>NW_006408632.1:1878974-1881889 GCF_000296735.1 Chrysochloris asiatica
TAAATTGTCCAAGTGGCAGCATCAATGGACTCATGTGGCAACAGTAGTGAGGTTGGCCCAGGATTGGGCAGTCTTACGTTCTGCTGTGCATAAGGTTGCTATGGGTCAGTACCGACTCGATGGCACCTAACAACAACAACAACGACAACAATATTGTGGTGTGGTGCTGTAGGATCAGCACTGGACTGTGAACATGATTGGCAGTTCAAACCCACAGGCTGAACCTCGGAAACCCTATACAAGATGGCTATGAGTCGGAACCACTGGACAGCACTTAACAACAACAATATTTATGGAAGCATATTGTCAGGACTTTCTCCCAAGGAAGCACTGGCTGGGTTTGAATGACTACTGTCTATTAGCAACCCAGTACTTCACCATTTGTACCACTAGGGCTTCCTTCTTGTGAAATTGATACATCATTAAATAGTAAAAACCAGTGCTACCTGGATGGATCTGCTCCTTAACAATTGGCAGAAAAGATATCTACAAGATAATGACAAGGTATAGATTTAAACTTGATCAAGTAAACAGATTGAATTATTGAAGGGAAGTGGGCTAAGGAACTGAGGAAATCAGCTGTGACTTTGTAATAATCCTACCTTTGAAAAGGACTGTTTAATAGAAATAATTTCCAACTCATAGCAACCTTGTATAGGGTTCACCAGGAGCGGCTGCTGAGTTTGAACTGCCGACCTTGCAGTTCAAACAGATCTTGCAGTCCAGTGCTTATCCTATAGTGCTACACCAAGGCTCCAATAAAAATAGTAGATGATTAAAATTAATTTAATTTAAAAAAGCCAAAACCAAAATTTATTTCCACTGCTATTTTTTTCTTTCTCTCTGTTGTTGTTAGGTGCCTCCCAGTCAGTGCTGACTCATAGTGACCCTGTGCACAACAAAACACTGGCCAGTTCTGCACCATCCTCAAAACTGTTGCTATATTTCAAGCCCATTATTGCAGCTACTGTGTCAGCCAGTCTCACCGATGGTCTTCCTCTTTTTTACTGACCCTCTGTTTTACCAAGCATGATGTCCTTCTCCAGGGACTGGTCCCTCCTGATAATATGTCTGAAGTATGAGAGGCAAAGTCTTGCTATCCTGACTTCTAAGGAGCCTCCTGGCTATACTTCTTCTAACACAGATTTATTTGTTCTTCAATATTCAGTATTCATGGTATCGTCAATATTCTTATATAATGCCATAACACAAATGCATCAATTTTTCTACGTTCTTCCTTATTCATTGCCCAACTTTCACATGCATATGAGGCTATTGAAAATACCACAGCTTGGGGTAGGTGCACCTTAGTCTAATATTGTAACTTGTGGCTTGACATTTTTCTTTAGTTCTCCAGTTTGAGAAATGCCTTTTGTGCTCTTATGGTTTCTAACTACAGGTCTTTGCATGTGTCATTATAATACTTTGTTTTTTCAAGCCACCTTTTGAAATCTTCTGTTCAATGTTTTACAGCATCATTTCTTCCATTTAATTTAGCTACTCTATGTTCATGTAACATCCATTTAGTCGTTTCTTTCTTTCTAGTTCTTTTAATGAGCTTTTGCTTTCTTTATATATATGATATTCTCAGAGTCATCCCACAACTTGTCTGGTCTTTGGTCATTAGTGTTCAATGAGTCAAATCTGTTAACTACATAGTCTCCGAATTCAGGTAGGATTTACTCAAGGTCATACCTTGATGTTCATGAACTTGTTTTAATTTTCTTCAGCATTAACTTGCATATTAACAATTGATGTTCTGTTCCTCAGTTAGTCCCTGGCTTTGTTCTGACAAATGATATTGAGCTTCTCTATCATCTCTTTCCATAGATGTAGTCAGTTTGACCCCTGTGCATCCCATCTAGTGAAGTCTATGTATATAGTTGCTGTGTATGTTGTTGAAAAAAAAGTATTTACAATGACTAAGTCATTAGACTTGCAAAATTCTACCATATGATCTCCTAAGTCTGTCACCAAGACCATATTTCCCAACTATGGATCCTTCTTTGTTTCCAACTTTCACATTCCAATCACCAGTAATTATTTATGCATCTGGATTGCATGTTTGATGAGTTTCAGACAGCAGAAGTTGGTAAAAATCTTCAATTTGGTTCATCTTTGGCATTAGTGGCTGGTGTGTACATTTGAAAACAATCATATCAGCTGGTCTTCCTGGTACATCTATGGGAATTATCCTATCACATACAGCATTGTACTTCAGCATAGATGTTGAAATATTCTTTTGGACAGTGAATGCTACACCATCCCTCTTGAATTTGCCATGCCCAGCATAGACTGTCTGAATCAACATGGTCAATATCAGTCCATTACAGCTCACTGATGCCCAGGATATTGATCTTTATGTGTTCGATTTCATTTTTTGACAGTGTTCCATTCCACTGCTACTCACAATGTTTCACTGGTCACTTTTTTAAGAAGTAGATTGATGGTCAGATTCTTATTTCTAACTCATCTTTGTCTAGAAGCTCAGTTGAAACTTGTCCACCATGGTTGACCCTGCTTGCATATGAAATATTGGTGCCATAGCTTCCAGCATCATAGTAACATGCAAACCACCACAGTATGACACATTGACAGATAATTGGTGGCATCTCTCTACCAATCAACCAATCAACCAATGTAACTGCAACAGGATTCATCTTGTTTATAATCAAGTGGTGATATATATATCTATATCTATCTATCTATCTATCTATCTATCTATCTATCTATCTATCTATCTAGTCCTACTGTGGTGTTGTAGGATCAGTACTGGACTATAAACCACAAGATCAGTGGTTCAAACCCACCAGCGGCTCCTTGGAAACCCTATACAGCATTGCTATGGGTCAGAACTGACTGGATGGCATGTAACAACAACAATACAATTATCTATCTATCTATCTATCTATCTA
>NW_006408632.1:1886146-1900202 GCF_000296735.1 Chrysochloris asiatica
AAAAAAAAAAAAAATCTTATTTTATTGTGTTTAAATTGAAAGTTTACACAGCAAATAATTTGTTTAGAAATTGTTCAAGTTGTAAACAAATTATTCAGTGAGATTGGTTACAGTTTCCATAATGTGTCATTATTCTCATGAATTCTATTTTGGTTGTACCATTTCCAGTGCTATAGTTTCCTTACCCCCTTGCATTTTTTTACATTTTGATAATTTGGTCTCATATGGATGATTTTTAAAAGAACGTATTACTCATGGGTGATGTTTTTATTTTATGAACCAATCTGCTATTTATTTAATAATCTTTAGGGAAACTATTTAGGTCAGTTAAGAACTCCTGGTGTGGCACTGTAGGATCAACACTGGACTGTGAACCATAAGTTTAGCAGTTCAAACCCACCGGCTGCTCCTTGAAAGCCCTATATAGGGTCACTGAGTTGGAATCAACTTGATGGCGCTTAACAACAATAATGATTTTCTTGATAATCTAGAAAAAGAGTACTTTGGGGAGAGGAGTCTTTGTGTTTTAATTGTTTAAATGTATCCTTTACAAGTAGTTGGCTCACAAGGGTCTTTAAGTGGTCAATTAACATAATCCTTGAGCCAATGTACAAACTCCTTGAGAGTAAGATGTTTTACCTTTTTTCTGTATTCCTAGTGCCTACCTAGCACAATGCCTGGAGCCCCTGGGTGGTATAGAAAGTTACACTCAGCTGTTAGCCAATAAGGCTGGGGGACTCAGGTCCTCCCAGAGACACTGGAAAGAAAGGCCTGGCTCTCTTTCCAAAATATAAGCCATTGAAAGCTCTACGGAACACAATTCTACTGATATACACATGGAGGTTCCCATGAGTTGGAATTGACTCAATGGCAGCTGGTAGCACAGTGGGAGTTTTTCAAGAAAATCTGTTCAAGAAATGGCTTAATTAATTCTTCTTTCTTCTTATCTTTTTTCTAAAGATTGGTGCCTAGAGTTTAAGGAAGGGAAGATGAATGTTTTAACTCATGGAACTGAAAATTTAAAAATCAGTATAAGACACATATGTGAACACAAGGTTTGAGAAACATAGCAAAACAAGTAGGATATCAGCAAATGGGAATCGATGTTAACCAACTGAGGCCGGAATTGCAGAGACTCAGGAAACTAGCAATGTTAGAGGTTTGCCAGGGGAGGTACATTTTGAACTGTTTTGAAGAAGTTGAGGTACATGAATTGGTAGCAATAGGAGGCTGTTTCTAATGCAGAACACATTAATGAGACAAACTGGTTTTCATGAGAAGAATGGCTCAGGAGCCTGAAGCAGTGCCTGGCTGAAAGTACTTAGAAAATGGTAGTTCAAATCATGAACGAAACTCAGGGCCTTAAAGGTGGGATCAGAGAACTTGGGTCGAACACCATAGGAAGTAACTCTGAACTATGTAGACTCACACTAAGGTAAACATTACCAAAGAGTAAAATAATAGAATGTGCTTCCTGAAATACCGCAATATGTAAACCAACTCACATGCCATCATTCTAATATATTAAAAATAGTTAATGGCAATATTTGGTGATTCTCTCATTTTTCAGAAATGGGCCCACACTCTCCCCTTCCTGGTGAGTTACACTAATGTAGGTCCCTCTCTTGCTGACTTTGGCAGGGTCAATTGCTTTAATAAATCCAGTCTGATCTTGGCATAGCTCTCACTCCTAGCCTCTTAGCCTCTTTAACCCAGCCTCCTCCACCCCCCCCACCCCCCCCCACAGCCAGGTCTCATGAAACTGAATATTTGATTTTTTTTTTTTCTCCCTCAAAGATAATGGAGGCGACTGTGGCCCTGTCTCTGTGGTGTCCGTTAAATCCCCACTTAGGCCCTTTCTCTAGGTTCTGGCTGTTTCCCTTGAGTCTGACTCATATTTCCCAAACCCCTGACTCATGCTGCTTTCTCTCTCTTATGCAACATTTTAATCTCTGCAATGTTCTTTCCATAATTTGATAACTTACCACAGCATGGAGTCACTTGAGTGTTTTCATGGGTAAAAATGATCTGCACCTTGAATTCTGCAGAGTAATTATTTGATTTTTTAAAATCTTTGGAGTTTGAGACATTTGGAATGATCCAGAGTTACCTTTAAATTTTTATTTTAATCCCTTTCCACCTATTTTAGTGCATTCTCTAGACCAGTGAAGAGAGTCAAAATTCTTTTGACTCTGTCACTGATTATGTGACCTAGGACCATGGTTTCAATTCTTGTTCTCTCTACTTCTCCATCTGTAAAATGGGTGGTCTGTGTGGTGCTGTGGGTTAATGCACCAGACTGCAAAGTTGTTTGAACTGCAAGGTTGGCAGTTCAAGCTCACCAACTGCTCCTCGGAAACCCTATACAGGATTGCTATGGGTTGGAACTGACTCAACAGCACCTAACAACAACATCATTAGCAACAATACATAGATTAATAACTATCCAGCATCTTCAAAATATGTCTTTCTGCTTCCAGACTATAGTCTGATAGAGTACAAAGACCACATCTTTCCTAGTTCTGTGTGGGGTGATGTGGGTATTTTGTAAGTTCTATTCGATAGTACTGTTCTTTGAAATCTTGTGGTTAAAGAGCAGGGAGTGGTTAAATTCAAGTTGCCAATATTTCTCGATCTGTGTGGATTTAAAACCTCATATCTATTTTAGCCAACCCTGTTTATTTAATCTCAGTAATGTAGTAAAATAGGAAAAAGAGAGGGTAAGATTCATGTTAACCTTAAGGAAGAGCTCCTTGACTTTTAGCCTATATTTTTAAAACCATTCTTCAAGATTTACATATCTATGCATATATGCATTTTTATATATACTCATCTGCTTGTTGGCCTAATCCTCTCTAATGACAGTGTAATAAATTTGTTCCTACTGAAGTACTCTTTCTACTTATCTCTGTCACTTTTAAAAGAAAAAGGCCTCCCTGAATGGAGATTGTACAGTTATTTTGACTATTCATTTTACTTTTCAATATAAAGTTCTGGAAGGCAAGTACAGTCTCAACAAGAGCTGAGGACACTATATTTTCACTAGTTCCTCTTCCAGTTATAGCACTTGGGAATGATCATTTGAGTAATCAAGATAGATTAAATGATGCTGATTTTAATCCGACTAAGATGTATAATGTTTTACATAGCTCCACATATAGGTTTGTTAAAGTTCTAGTGGGTATAAAAATAGGTAAATGCTCAGCAATATGAAAAGAGCTGTTACTTGATTCACAAAGTCTCTGATTTAATCCTAACAACATCCTTTTGGGGTTGTTGTTAAGTGCTGTTGAGTCGGTTCTGACTCACAGAGACCCTGTATAGGGTTTTCAAGAAGCAGCTGGTAGATTTGTTTCTCTCCTTCTCCATCTGCAACCTGACAGCACTCTAGTGCTTATCCTGCAGGGCCACACAGGAAAAGGGATGTAACTGAAATGGGCCACAGACAGAGAGATTCAAACCCCAAATTTCCATTTTGCCCTTATTTTCAGCTCTCCAGAAAGAGTTTTCCCCCTGAGTTTTATATTGTAGAGTAGTTATACATTATTTAAAATTTGTTTTTAGATTCATAAAAAACGTTGTTAATCTGTAGCACTTTGATACCTCCCTTGCATCTTTCTTTTACATTAGAATAACATTCATAATTCTCCAAGTTTTCTGTTTCCCTCCTTATTCTTTGCCAGTTATCAACAATTTTTGTCAAAGACTTTCTATTTCTCTTGCTGCTTCCTTCATAGTACTGGAATCAGATTTATCTGGGCCAAATGCCCAGTTCTAGTTAGCTTTTCAACCTTCTGAAATTATCAGTTAGAATTCACCCAAACTAAGCAGTTCTAGTGGAGAAAATAAATACTGATATTAAGTAACAAAACAAGACTGTCTTCATCGGTGGCCAGCCATAGATGAATAGTTCTTGATGCTTATCAGTTCTGGCAAAACAGAAATAATTTGGTATGCTTTAGATGATAAACAAAAATACTACCAAAATCAGCAAATATTACCCTCCCCAAGAGTTCATTTCTCTTAAAGAGTGATGAATCAAGTGTCTTGGAAGCCCTTGGCATTGCACTGGGTTATAGCAGAACCTTGTAATATGCTGTTCCCATACTGAAAAGTAATCTCTGCATGCACTTGGAGCTGCTTTTCAGGCAGTGATGATGGATTTGCATTGCAAATCAACCATCTCTCACCTAGTTTCTCTTGTGGTCTATGGTGCTCATTTGCAAAAATGATTGGATGAGGTAAGACATATAGTTTATGAATATGGGGAGGAAAGCCAATTGGCACATGTAAAGATCAGTCTGTGACTCATCTATGTTACACACAAACCAGATGAACCAATCAGCTAAAAACAGGAGAACAAGCAAGCAAGCAAAGACCTTAATTTGAGTTCTTCAACTCATTTGTATACCAGCAAGGTTGAAACATTGCTTCTAGAATCTTTAGGGAACATTGTTGATTGTTGATTGCCAAGGGGATTCTCTAGTATCTCTGGGAACATATCCTACATTGCTAAACTCTCTTTTCTTCTTAATTATCTCATATAAAATGTTTGGGGGAAGAGGACCCTGATATTAGGGATGCTATTACGACACATCATTAATCTGTAATTTTGTGGAGGTAAGACTGAATTTTGAAACAAGTAACACCATTTGTTTTTGCTTGAGGCTAGATGAGTACCAGAAATTAAAGACCCTCAATGAAGGTACAAGCTAGCCCCATACAGGCTAGGGAATTGCTTCAAGTCTGATGGTCTTTTGGGGAATTACAATCCCACCCTTTTAGGGGATGCCTTTGCACTGACATCTCAATTGTATTTTCCTCATGCGTCAGTGTTACTCCCACTCCCTGGGACTTCCACTGAATCAAACCCTGGAAGATGCATGCTTTGGATGGAGGAAGACTACATTCAACTTAGTTCACCAGGCCCTGCCTATACACACTGCAATTTCGTTCCTGGCCCCTCTGGGAACTCAGAATCCCTAGCTCAGAGCACACAATTCTTGGCTTACGCTTTCAAGCCAATCAGCACTTGAGGTCACTTAAGCCCTGGCCTTATAATGTCAATTATAATCAGCATGGCCTAGTGACCTTCTAATTGTATGAGACCAATTACATTATACTTGTTGTTAGTTCAGCAATAAGCAACTTTTGTGTCCACTAAATTGAGACATACTACTGAATTTGGTGAGTGTAATTTGGCAATCCATCTCCAGCTCATTAACTACCTAAGGCTTTTAAAAAGAAAGTGTATCTTGTGCTGCTTGCCTTGAGAGCATATCACCGCCTTGTTTGGATTTCCCTAGCCATTTAATTACATTTTACTTATGGATGTCCCTGCAGAGTTTCTCCAAATGTTTCAGGGCCCTTATGTGTTTCTCAATTCCAAATAAAGCAAGTAAGTAGGATGAAGTGAGGGGACCCACCAAATGCACACTGAACTCTTTTTTCCTTTTGTTTGTTGGGTTCAAAACTCCACCACAATGAAGAACAATGAGAAGGATAAATCTGTGGGCAAATCTACATGGGTACTGAGTATATAAAACAATATTAGTGAAGTCTTTTGAGATTTATATATGAAAATAAAATACATGAACATAATCGCATATAGGCTGGCAGAAGGGTTATTGTTGTTAACTTCTGTAGCACTGTTATTAGCCACCGAGTTGGCTTCTGACTCATGGTGACCCATGTACAACAAGACGGGGCCACTGAGATGCAATGTGTTTTCATTGGCTTATTTTCAGAAATTGATCACCAGGCTTTTCTTCCTAATCTTCTTCAGCATCATAGCAATATGCAAGCCTCCACTACAGATAGGTGTGGCTATGAAGAAGTGCATGGAAATTGAACCTGAACATGGGTATCTCACATGGACGGTAAAAATTCAACTACTGGACCACCAATACCCCCAGCAAAAGGGTAAATGGAATTAATTATTTTAAAGTCCTTGCAATGTTTGGGAAGAGGTAAAACTACCAAGTTACTTTAGACTTTTATAACATTAACGCATGTTCAGGCATTCCTTAGGAAAAATATTAAAGAAATAGTAAAAGAATACAGAACTATGAAGCTCAAGAGGGGAAAATGTAGTAATATAAAATATTCCCAAGAAAGGAAAGTAAATGTGCAAGACAAATTGTAGGCAAATAGTTACATGGTAATTTTATATAAACATGGTAACTTTAAATCTGAATGGACTAAGTGTTCTCAGTAAAAAACAGAAATTGTCAAATTGATTTAAAAAAATAAAGTCCAGATGTACTGTTTCAAGAGACACGATATAAATGTCAGAACAGAGATAGATCAAAAGAAAAAGATGAAAACATATATACCATACAAACCCTTATAAAAAGAAAGTTGGCTTTGCAATATTAATATACAACAAAGGTGATTTCAAAGGATGAGAATTTCTAAAGGATAAGAAATGAGAGTACATAAGACAAAACTTTAATCTCATTAGGAAAATGGAGATACTGCGCTTAAATGCTTTTAACCACATAACCTAAAAACAGATAAAGCAAACGTTGTTGTTAAGTGCCCTAGAGTTGGTCCTGAATCACAGCAACTCTATGCAGTGTTTCTGAGGCTGTAAATCTTTTCAGAAGCAGAAAGCCTCATCTTCCTCCTAAAAGCAAATGTAGGTAGAACTAAAAGGAAAGATGGGCAAACACAGTGATAGTAGGAGGTTTCAATACACTTCTATCAGTGACTGAGAAATGAGCATATCCCTTTTCAGATTCTGAAGGAATATTAAAAGAAAATGGCTTTCTTCTGACTGTAGGGCAAGTCAAAAACACTTTTCAAAGGAATGTAATTTATGAATTATATTCTCTAATCGCAATGCAAATAAGGTAAAACAACAGCAACGATAGTAACAATGCTAATAAAAAAACTAGAAAAATTACATTTTAGAAAAAAATGACATACAATTCAGAACAACCCATGGTTTAAAAGAGACAACAAAATTGAAGTTAGAAAGTATTTTAAATGGAATGAATACGAAAATACCACATAGGAAAACTTACGTAATGTTGTCAAATCCCTGTTTTGTTAAGTTGTTGTTAAGTGCCGTGGAGTCAGTTTTGACTCATAGTGACCTTGTATATAGGGTTTCTGAGAAGGAGCTAGTGGGTTTGAACCACTGACCTTGAGGATAGCCGTTCAGTTCTTATCCTACAGTACCATCCCAGGAACCTAAAGCGCTGTATAGAGGAAGTTATATGAATAACTTTGAAAAGAAGTCTTAGAATTAATAATTTCAGTATCTGTCTCAAGTTTTACACAGAATATTTAAATAAACATGAAGAAAATAACTAACAGCAGAAATTAATGAAATAGAGACATACAATAAAGAACAACAAAAAACCCAAAGCCCTTTGATATGACAGATGAAAAAAAGAGACATAAATAAGCAATAAGGGGGTAATAGAGAAATGACGGTGTAGTTCTGCAAACATTAAAAACAAAGGCTCTTCCAAACAACTTTATGCAAGTAAATTTAAGAATTTAGATGAAATTAATAAATCCTAGAACCCCTGCCCCACAACTTACCATAACTGACACAAGAAGAAATAGTAAATATAAATAGTCTATAAGAATTAAATTGATTTCATTTTCAAGTTTCCCCAAAAGATGATTCTGCACCCAGATAGTTTTGCTGGTGATTTTTACCAAACGTTTAAGAAAAAAATATGCTGAAAATTATAGACTAGTCTTATTCATGAAGAGAGTTGCAAATATCTTAAGCTAAATACAAGTAAACTGAAACCAGCAATAAATAAAAATGGGTATACTTTATTAGCAAGTTAGTTTTAGTCTAAGAATTCAAGTCTAAAATCAATGTAACTCAATATTAACAGAATTAAGAAGAAAATGTCTACTATTTTTATAGAAGCAGGGAAAGCCTTTGCTAAAATTTATCATTCATTTAAACATAGACAAATGAAAAATATCTTAGAAAATCTAATTTAGAAGGGGGCTTAATTTGAAAAAGAGATCTTAAAAAATCTGACAAGAAACATTATAATTAATAATGATAAACTGAAATTTTCCCAATGAGATTGAGAATGAGTTAAAGATGCTGGTTATCATTTCATCTTTGTTGTTGTTATATGCCGTGGAGTCAGTTCTGACCCATAGCAACCCTGAATAGGGTTTCCGAGGCTATAAATCTTTACGGGAGCAGAAAGCCTCATCTTTCTCCCACAGAGCATCTGGTAGTTTCGAACTTCTGACTTTGCAGTTCACAGCCCAATTCATAACCACTACGCCACCAGAGCTCCTTCATTTCATCTTTAGCATTGCAGAAATTCCTAGCCAGAATAATAAGGTTAACAAAAAGGGAGTGCGATTAGAAGCATTGGAAAAGGCTGGACTGTTTCCAATGGAGTAAACCATCATTATTCACGGATAGTATACTCTTGTGCATAGAAAATCCCAAACAACCTACAGATAAATTATTAAAATCGTAGTAGCTCATAGCTGATAGCAGCTCAATGTCCATCAATAATCAATAAACAAAATAAAAAAGAATGAATCACAATTACATACAACAATATGCACAGATCTCACAAATATATTGTGGAGTGAAAGAAAGTAGACACAAAAGAATACATCCTGAATTATTCTATTTGTATAAAATTCAAAAACAGGCAAAATTAGGAGCCTCTGGGTGGTGAAATGGCTAATGCATATGAACTGCTACCTTAAAGGTTGGAGTTCACCCAGAGGTACCTCAGAAGAAAAGCCTGCCAATCTCCTTCCAAAGAGTCAGCCATTAAAAATCTTTTGGAGCACAATTCCACTCTGACACATGAGGTCACCATGAGTCAGAACTGATTTGATGATAATTGGTTTATTAGAGTCAGGTAGTAGTTATGTCAGTGGGGCAGGGGTTGTGGGGGAGACAAGAGGTACTAACTAGGAGGGGCAGAAGGTGATCTCTATGGTTCTGGTTAATAGTCTATTACTTGTTCTGGTGGTGATGATATGCGTGTTCACATTGTATTACGTCACTGTGCTATTTGTTGACCACTTGTGCACTTTTCTGCATGTGTCCTTAATTCAATAAGAAAAAAGTCTAACCTATAAAAAGGCTTCCAGACCTCTCCATCTGTCCTCCCATTGTCTTTACCTTTTCCTCTACAGCCTTCAATCTACAAAGAAAATACAGAGTGACTATGAGAGTGGATTTCAGGGTTTTGAAGGGATTCTTAGTGTGGTGTTGTAAGATCAGCACTGGACTGCCAACCACAAGGTTGGCAGTTCAAACCCACCAGCTGCTCCTTGGAATCCCTATACAGGGTTGCTTGGAGTCAGAAACAACTCGATGGCACTTAACAACAACAATAATGAGACTTAGAGAAGAAAGAAAGACCTCAAACAGTCTTCCAAAGGACAGAACTAGGATAAATAGGAAGGAATTCAAGGAAAGCAAATTTTAGTTCGATGTTAAAAAAAAAAAAAAAAGTTCTGGTCATTACATTTTTAACTTATTAGGAAGTAAAGGGGTAAAAAAAAATCTATGGAAATATGCAACTGGGCAAAGTGGACCCTAGCACTGGATGGGGAGTCTGACCAGTCACCTGCATTTAAACATGGTGTTACAGTGGTGCATGGAAATCTGGCAAAATGTCGACAGTTTTTGAACTGTCAAACATGGATAGTAGGTGTTCAATATTTACTGTACCATACATTTAACTTTTCTCTCATTTCAAAAATGTGATAAAACTGAAAAATAGATGCTGCATCCTCCACAATATAGAAAATCATGAGAATTCAACAAAATTGAATGACTATATTTTCTTTTATTCGATGCATGGTGAATGATAATTTGGATAATTATAGTTATTTATTTATTTATTTTACATTTTTAATCTATGCTCTAACAAAGGGGCTTCAGAAAGCTCAAGGAAAAATTTCATTATCTTTCTAATCCATTATCAGTTCCATCATCTTTCTTCCACTAAACTTCCACTAATTTTTATTCCATTATCTTTCTTCCGCTAACATCTGAAGCTCTGTTGTAAAAAAACAAAAAAAGAGAAAAGAAAAGAAAAGAAAAGAAAGCAAGAAACCTTTCTTTGGGCAGAAAAGCACGTAAGAAATCCTAGACTCACTATACCTTTTCCTTTTTAAAGTGTTTTCCAAAGAGGAAGACTCTGTAGCCTACATCCTGTTCAGGCGTACCATTAGCCAGCGATGAAAATGCTAAATATGAACAACTATCAGCTTGTACACAAATCCTTCAAATACCATTAAGCCAAGTGAGATCTGACTTTGGTTTAGTTCCAAACTGATACGACAGTTACCATTTTCCCCAAGTTATTCAGGGATTATCATGCATATTGGAATTTAATCTGCTGATAAATTGTACTTGACATATGCCTTGGAATTTATTCAGTTCTCCTCTCTGTTAAAACACTCTTTGTTTAGCTACTCATCAAGCAACAGCATTCAAACAGCAAACACCTTGAGTGTCATTCCAAGGAAGATCTAAAGCCAATAGGAGATGAAGGCAAAAGAACAAAACAACTTGCATGTCTAAAAACTTCTCAAAGCTAGCACATAAAATAGACTTTGGACTGTGAAATGTGTCTGGGGCATTTTATCTTACATTTCATGGAGTCAAAAATAAGTTTGCATTATATATTCTCTGAGATCTCTTGCAGCTTCAAGAGTGTGGAATGTAAAGCTCATTTTGCTGAATTCCTCAATGCTCTGTCCAAAACACATTTACTTTCTAGCTCTTATCTCTTCTGTTCTCTAAACTGTTGGCTCCTAGGAAACATGAATCACATGCTCTGGTTGTCGTGGGCCACTGTCATAGACCTCCATTTCTTCTCAGTGACTTCTCCTCTCCCTCATCTGCAGGGTCAAAGGAGAGTCTAAAAATGGATTCTTCTTTCTGGACAAGAATAAATGGCTCTGTTAGCAGAGTGGGATAATAGGAAGTTCTCTTCAACATTTAAACACATTACTGTGTACCTGTAAAGTTACACACTTGTCAGGAATTTAGAGTAGCTTATGACCAAGGTCAAGGAGCTTTGGTAGTGTAGTGGTTACGAGTCGAGCTGCTATCCTCAAGGCCAGCAGTTCGAAACTACCAGCCACTCCATGGGAGAAAGATGAGGCTTTATGCTCCCGTAAAGAATTACAGCCTCAGAAACCCTATGCAGGGTCGCTGTGAGTCAGAACCTACTCCATGGCACACCACCCCCACCACCATGACCAAGGTCAGTGACTCAAACTCACCAGCCGCTCCTTGGGAACCCTCTACAGGATTCTGTGTTTTCTGTGTCTACAGAGTATAAGGCAAAATGGACCTGGGCCAGAGATACAGTGTATGTGCTAAAGGTGGATGCCAAACTAAGTCAGTCTTAAAGAGAATTTCTTGGCATAAATAAATACAGATTTTAAAAGCCCAACTCTGTTCTAGGATCTATTATATAGACTTCTGAAAATGGTTACTGAATAGAACATATTTATGGAATCTATCATATTCCAAAGCTTTCATTTTGGAAGAAAATGGAAAAATTAAGAAACTGGGATTGTTAATTCAAAAATTAGCACAGAATTATTTCCCCCAGAAATGTAATAATTTGTTTATGGAACCCTTTAAGTGAAAACCTTTGGACTTCAGACACTTATATGGTTAAAGTAGAAAACTGTGAGGCTGCCTGGCAGGTTTAAGAGGATTGCCTGTTAGTGACCTTTAATTACAGATCTCTTCTGATGGTTTTCAGAATTAGAGGAATTCTAGGTGTCCTGTGTGGCACTGTAGGATAAGCACTTGACAGCAAGGTTGGTTTGAACTGGAAGGTCTGTGATTCAAACTTACCAGCTGCTTCTTGGAAACCCTGTATAGGGTCACAGTGAGCAGGAACTGACTCGGCAACACTTAACAACAACAACATTGTTTTATCACTCTGTAGAATTTTCTAGTTCTAAATAACCTTATTTTTGAGATGCTATTGTTCTTGGGCTGCTAATACTAACATTTTGCACCAAGAATTAATATTTAGAGTTTAAAGGAGGACTTGACCTTTTTAGAAAGTCTCAGAACAGTGACATGAAAGTTTTTCTTATGCGACTCACTGACAGAAAGATATAAAATACAACTGAGAGCCAAGAGTGGGTAACATAACAGTTTAAGAGTCAAATAGGTCTTCAGTTTGAGTCCAAGCAACAATCACATTCTAGTTATATAGATGTCTTAGATAAATCATTTAACCTTTCTGTGTCTCACCGCCACATCAGTCATGACACATGCTCAAAATGGTACCTGGTTCACAGTAAGTGCTCAGTTTGTTGTTGTTAAGTGCCGTTGAGTCTGTTCCAACTCATAGCAACCCTGTATAGGGTTTCTGAGGCTTTAAATCTTTGTGGGAGCAGAAAGCCTTATATTTCTCCCATGGAGTGGCTGGCAGGCTCGAACTGAAGACTTTCTAGTTGGCAGTCTGTTCACCCCAAGGACTCAATTGTTGTTGTTGTTAAGTGCCATAGAGTTGATTCTGACCTACAGTGCCACACCAGGACTCCAAGTACTCAATGGTGGTGGTGGTGGTTATGCGCCATGGAATCGGTTCTGACTCATAACAACCCTGTACAGGGTTTCCAAGGCTGTAAATCTTTACGGAAGCAGAAAGCCTCATCTTTCTCCCACGGAACAGCTGGTAGTTTCCAGCTGCTGACCTTGCAGTTTGTGGCCCGATTCGTAACCACTACGCTACCAGAGCTCCTAAGTACTCAATAGATTGTCCTAACTAATGTGAAATGACTATACGTTGGCTGTGGCCAGAGTGGTATCTCTGTTGTATACAGACAGAATAACCGCCTTCAGAAACATTTAGACCTAGATGGAGGAATAGTACAAAAAACAATAGCTTTACATTTTGCTATATTTGTTTAATAAAGGTTGATATGATTTTGTTTCCATCTCTCTAAATGGGAGTCCTGGTGTGGTGCTGTAGGATAAGTACTCTACCACAAGGTCAGTTTGAACAGCAAGCTGGTGGTTCAAACTTACCAGCTGCTTCTCAGAAACCTAACAGAGGGTTGCTATGAGTTAGAACTGACTCAACAGCACTTAACAGTATAACAACCCTTTCCTAAATTTTGGCATCCTTGAGGAACTTAAATCGTCTTCCGTTTCAATCATCTTTTGATTTTGGGTAACAAAAAGAAGTTTGAAGGGGCAAGATCAGGGCTCTAGGGTGAATGGCGTTAGGTTTCCCAGTGAAATTTTCATAGGATACACCCTTGAAGAATGAGCAGGTGCATTGTCTCCTTAGAAAAAATTCCTCAGTGCACCTTTCCTAGTCTTTTTTTAATCAATGCAGTTTTCAGTTTCCTTAAAATGTCTTCCTAATAAAAGAGCCCTAGTGATGCTGTACAGTAAACACTGGATTGCTAACCAGATGGTTGACAGCTCAAACACATCAGTTGCTCCATGGGAAGAAAACGAGGCTTTCTGTTCCTGTAAAGATTTACAGCCTCGGAAACCCTATGTAGAGTTGCTATGAGTCTGCATCATCTTGATGGCAGATGGCAGTAGATTTTGGTCTTCCTAATAAGCTGCCTCTTGACAGCTGCTTCCATGAATGTTGATAGTTGATCCAAGAAGAATGAAGTCCTTGACAACTTCAATCCTCTCTCCGTGGATAAGAATATTGTTCACTGGTCCAGTGGTGAGGATTTTTGTTTTCTTAACATTGAGATGTAATCCATACTGAAGGCTGTGCTCTTTGATCTTCATCAGTAAATGTTTTACATCCTCTTCACTTTCATCAAGCAAGCTTGTGTCATCTGCATATCGCAGGTTGTTAATGAGCCTTCCTCCAATCCTGATGCCACATTTTTCTTCATATAATCCAGCTTCTCAGATTATTTGCCCAGCATATAGGTTGAATAAGTATGGTGAAAGAATACAACCTTGTCACACACTTTTTAAAATTTTAAACCATTCAGTGTTCTCATGTTCTGTTTAAACAAATGCCTCTTGGTCCAGGTATAGATTCCTCATGAGCACAATTAAGTGTTCCGGAATACTCAT
>NW_006408632.1:1900882-1913168 GCF_000296735.1 Chrysochloris asiatica
TGTCCTTTGGGAAAATCTATCAATATTATTCCATGTGAGTCCCTCAAAATGGTCACCATAACATTTCTGAGCTCATCTCTCTGCCATAATTTGAACTGGCCTAGCAGAGCTGCTTGGATGACATTGTTTTGATTAGATCTTTTTTTTTGAAAGCACCAAATGAGACTAAGATAAGTGTGTTACTGAGTGAGCTTGTCTGCAGCCATCCACTAATTGCAGATACATGTTAAAACATGATTTGTTTGGAATGAACCTGTGCATGTATGAGCTGAAACTCTAGTATCAGACTCTAGGATGAAAACACTCGATGGCTGGCTTCTCAAATTGAGTGGGTCTGATGAATCTCTACAGAACAGAATTCTGATCAATACCATTTATATTTGATGAGGCATCTATTCACTCGTTTCACACAAGAACGTTTGATTTGGATGCAACTTTTTTTTTTTTTAAATGCTAGTAATAAAGCAAAACCAGAGTAAATTAGATAAAAAAACATTCTGTAGTAGAATTAATTTCGGTTTCCTAAAGAAGTGGCTTCAAATACTTTAATTACAGCGCTCCTTACACCATATATCATATCTATCTGACCGTCTCTCTTGTTCCCGTATAAAGTGTGTAACATGGAGTACTTTCAAATAAAATACAGTAACCCACCATGCTTGTGGTGACAATGTGACAAATCAGTAGGCAGCTGATTTCTCCATTCTGCATTTTCGGCTCTTCCTTTCTACTTAACTGTTCGTACATTTATCTTTCCTAAACGTCACCCAGATCAGATAGAACTTTGTTTTTAACTTGAGTGTTGTGATTGCTGCCACAAAAGAGGCCGTGTACTGGTGTGTAGGTCCTGAGTGAATCTCTTTCAGTAATGGTATGTGGAGCACCTTGGGAAGCTCATCAGGGCTACCTTGTCATCTTCACCTCTGCAGTGATGTGGGGCACTCGTTGGGATTCCAGAGCTCCAAGACCTATTTGCTACCTTGTCGTTATGGTACAGAGAAGTTGATAAAATGCAGAACCTCACCTGTATGATTGAGCTAAACATTATTACAGCATAACAATTCCTCAGTGCCATCTTAATGGCCATCCATATCAACCCGATTAGATACTGCCATGTGCAATACACGGTTTTCACCTGCCTTTGCTCTTGAGTATCCTTCTAACCTTTTTCTTTTCCCTGGGTAGAGTCTCCTTTAAGGTCCAGCTACCATCTACCTTCGTTAGGCTCCTTTCTCTGGATCCAAAATATCCTTTGGCCAACATAAGGTCACCACAGAGAGCAGCTTGTCCAACTGATCTTCAAGATAGCTTTATTCACAAATTATCCTTGTTAAGAAAGGGGAGTAGCAGCAAACTTGCTATCTCTGGAAAGTTCACTACATGGTGCAGCAGTTGTTGATATTTCCTCCCCTCCCCCAACGAGGGCCAGTTTAGAATGAAGGGATAGTCTGTGGTACGTTGGTTGGTTCAGGGTCCTAAACAATTTTGTCCTGGCTACAAAGTTCTAGTATTGTTCATTTGGAAGCCAACAACTGACAAACTTAGGCAGTCATGAGTGACCTATTTTAGTTTATTTCCACAATGTGTCAAATTAAGCTCTCTATTAGACTGCATTGATAAGTTCTAGCATTATTATAAAGTGGCCAAACTTAAAGATAAATAACACCCTCTTCTTCCATTGTAGTTATGCAATTATACTATCACTACAATTTTTCACAAGATGAGGGGATGCTACACCAAATGAGGTAAATGTGTGGAATCTTCTGTCTCTTCTCCAAAGGCTAAGTAACAATTCTGCTGTCAAGCAAGTCTTTCAATAGTTTTAATACAACCTTGAAAATGGAACATGCCTCCCCTTCCAATGTAAAAATCCACTAAGTATATGCATAAAAATGACAAGTGGTCTGGAAAAAAAAATTGCACTAAAATACTGAGTAGATTGTTCAGATTCTGTTTGACTTTGGACTAAGATAATTTCCTCAATGCACTGTGTTTGTTAAAAACTGAAGCTTATCAACAGTCATGTTAGTTTTTAGATGAAACCCAAACTTAATTTACCTTTGCCACTCTATTATAAAACAAGAATACAACTAGTTCAGTTAAGTTACATTGAAATTGTCTAGCCAGGTTAGCACATTTAGAATTCAGAAATAAGTTTTAATAGCATATGGTATGTTTCATGTATGAATTACTTTAACACACAAATATTGGATTTGCATAAGTAATTCAGTTTCACATTGGTCTGGGTATCTTTCACTTGGAAAAGCAGATTCTGTCACTTCCTACCATCTTCAGGATGACATGTAAGGCCCTTCCTGGTTTGAGTCTTCTCCACCGTCAGTTCTGACTCCACACTGAAGTCACAGAAAACAGCTTACTCCCTTCTAATGGTGCTGCATTCACACCTCAGTAAACACTGTTTCTTCTGGTACATTTTCCTCCTCCTCTCCTTCCCCCAATTCTTTAACGGTTCGTTCACACAACTCCCTAAGACTGAGGCTTGCTGTCACCTTTGGTGGGAAGTTAAATCCCTCAAATGGGACTCAAAATTCTACAATACACTAGTTGTCTGTTTCCTCAGAGACTGTAATCTCCCTGAGGACAGGCAAACACCAGAACTGTTCATCTTTGCATCTTCAACGCTGACTGTGCTTTGCACACAGAAGTTGCTCAATTCAAGCTTAGTGAATAATCTAATATTTTTTAATTTTCTAAGGGATTCAGCTATAGAATACATAATCTCTTATTTTATGCCATCTCCTAAACTGTAAATTACAAACCAAATGTTATTTTTTTTCTCCCCCATCCTATAACAACAAAAACTAAATCCAGATAGCCAACACATCATCTTCAGCAGTCTCCCACTCTTGAGAAGGGGAGGTCCAGGCATCGTTATTGTTCATGAGGTGCTTCAGAATGGAAATTTACGTGGGTCAGTAAACAGATACACCAGGCATTACACTGTGTCAAAACTCTAACTGCAGATAGGTAGGTTTTCAAGGTGAAAACAGAGGGTCAAGACTCAGTAAAGTGAGATCTAAATCTAGTTAAATTTATTTTGCATTATTTTCTAAGCTAAAGTATATATTTTTATGTTCTGAAGTTCTGACTTTATTAGATTAACAGTCTAGCCTCACCCTCCTCTCTAATCAGTGTTCATTCTTTCGATTTTCCTTTTAAATACAGTCAATTCCAACTCTTAGCGACCCTGTGTAGAATTTCTGGGGAGCAACTGATTGGTTTGAACTGTGAGCCTTGTGTTTGCAGTCCAGTGCTTAACTTACAATGCCACACCAAGAGTGATTTTTAAATACTGTTGTTCAGTGCCATTGAGTTGGTTCTGATCTATAGCAACCCTGTATAGGGTTTCCAAGGAGCAGCTGATCAGTTTCAACCGCTGATCTTGTGGTTCAAACTGATCTGTGGTCCAGTGTTTATCCTAAAGCACCACACCAGGGCTACTCTTTTAAAACACTTGTTGTTAAGTACCATTAAGTCAGTTCTGACTCATAGCAACCCTGTATAGGGTTTCTGAAGAGCAGCTGGTGAGTTTGAACTGTTGACCTTGCAGTTCAAACCGACCTTGCGGTCCAGCACATTATCCTGCAGTGCCACAGGACTCCATAAATACTATGTTATTGTTGTTAAGTGCTGTCGAGTCAGTTCCGACCCATAGCAACCCTGTATAAGGTTTCCAAGGAGCAGCTGGTGAGCTTGAACTGCCGATGTTGCAGTTCAAATAGGTTTGCAGTCTGGCACATTAACCCACAACGCCACACCAGGACTCCATAAATATTATGGGGCTTCAAAATGCTTGTGGACAAATGGAATGAAATTATAATAGGATTTCCCCACAAACTTTTTACAGTCCTCTGATATTTATTTTTAAACAGAGTTAAAACTTAACTGTAACATTCATTACCCCTAGCCATACAGGGAGAACAAGTTGCTCTCCTCTCTCTGTCATCAGATTTTTCCTTAGTTCAGGTGTGTTTCCACAAGGGATGGTACAGGGTAGTGGGGAAAAGTGGGCCTATTGATAACAGCCTCTTGTCATGATTTCCTGCAATTACAAAAACCTCATTATAATCAGGGCATGACTTTGGTTACGTTGAGTTCATTGCATTTTGCAAAGTCTTAGCCTTAAATATGTGAAAATAAGAATAACTGCTATTAATGATCTATGTTTAGACATAGTTTATAGCTAGATACTTGCTCCATATTTCTCCAGCCACACTTAATAACTAATGAATATTTTACAGTTTAATGGATGTGGGCACCAGGCAGAAAGGCTCTTTGTTCAGATCATTTGAGGGTTTATTTAGTTCCTACTTGATTTTCCATGGGTTGGGGGAGCTGAAACTATAGCAAAATACCAATCATTTGTAATTTGATATTTACCTCTATTGTTGGTATGTGCCATGGAGTCAGTTCCAACTCATAGCAACCCTGTACAGGGTTTCCGAGGCTGTACATCTTTACGGGAGCAGAAAGCCTCATCTTTCTTCCGCGGAACAGCTGGTAGTTTCGAACTGCTGACACTGAGCTTAGCAGCCCGATTTGTAACCACTATGCTGCCAGAGCTCCATGTTTACCTCTATAGTACCTATGAATAAATAAGACTGCTAGACAATATTCTAAACTGTTTTCCTTACTTGGAGTGGAACTTGTTTAGAATTACCATTTGACTCAGCAGAAGCACTTGCATAGAGAATGAATATGTCCATTAGAATTTTCAGTAAATTATTATGGCACTACTGCAAGTTTGGTAGTTCAAGTTCACCAGCTGTTCCTCGGAAACCCTATACAGGGTCACTATGGGTTGGAACTGACTCGATGGCACTTACCAACAACAACAACAACACATAATTGGGAGTGCTGGTGTGGTGCTGTGGGTTAATGCACTATACTGTAGAGTTGGTGTGAACTGCAAGGTTGGTGGTTCAAGTTCACCACCAGTCACTCCTTAGAAACCCTATACAGGGTCGCTATGAGTCAGAACTGACTCGATGGACTTAACAACAAACAACACATAGTTGTGGTGCTGTGGGTTAATGTGGGCTGCAAAGTCGGTTTGAACTGCTAGGCGGTTCAAGCTCACCAGCAGCTCCTCGGAAACTCAACACAGGCTGGCTATGGGTTGGAACCAACTCGACGGCACTTAACAGTAACGACACATAGTTCTCATGGATCAAACACTCCTTCTCTGCCTCTCACTAGCATTGTTTCTGCATGTATACAATTTAGGGACCTCCCAGAGAAGGTGACAGCAGATCTTAGTCTTAGGGAGTTCTTGAAAGCAATGCAATTCTTTCTTGAGAGACTCATTCCCTTTCCAATAAATCAGGGTGACACATGTCCTCTCAGACCCTTCCCTTCATCCCTCTGCCCACTCCCATTAGGATGATTTACCACAGTTAGCCATATGTGTATACTTACTCTCACTCCCCATTCTAAACAAGCTGGAGTTATCACTTCTAGCTCACAATCTTTCTCTGGTTATGACAGTATTCAATCTAAACGTATTAGCCAAGAATTAAGGGTCCTACATAAAACTGTCTTGCAATGACTTTTGCAGTCTTGTTTCCCACTTCACCACAGGAGCTCCATTTACCTCACCCCAAACAGCAGCAGTGTAATTCTGTTGCACAGGGCATTCACCCAGCAACCATTCCCCTGCTTTTCTCAGGATTCTCCACAATCCATTCACGACCCAGCCACCTGGGTTGGGCAGACCAGTTACTATGCTTTTCTTTTGTTTGTTTGTTTTTTTTTTTTGTAACCACATTTACCATTAATTCATTTAACCCACCAGCCACTCCTAAGAAATTTTACAAAGGGTTGCTATGAGTCAGAACTAACTCAATGGCACTTAACAACCACCACCACCACCACCACCCCAGGACTGAGGCTCTCAACTTGGGTTGTTGACGTGAATCTATGTGCTGAAATATTTGTAGCCCTTAATTGTTTCATCTGAGGTTATTTTGTCTTTTCATATAGAGTGAAAAGTCCTGGTAAGAAATTTAGTGTGTCTAGGCAGCTAGTGTGGTTTAAACGCATACTAAAAAATGGAATGCATGGATGCATGGATGGATGAATAAATGATTAAATAATTGAACATATGAGCACATGAGTGGTGCCGATTTCAGGGTTTACATGGTGAAATATGGAGGATCAAGCCCACCAGCAATTCCATGGGAAAAAGATGAGGTTTTCTGCTCCCACAAAGATTTACAGCCTTAGAAACCCTATATAGGATCGCTATGAGTCGGAACTGACTCAATGACACTTTGTAACCTAGCAATGGAGAAATATATTCTAAAATGACAGCAACTATTTGGAGACTAGAAAAATAAATAAAGGCTGAGCTCTTAAAAGCCGATGCTCTTGGCATTTAAGCTATCATTTAATTCCTACAGAGCAGGGAATAGTGGGCCAAACAAGACCCGGGTGGAAACAAGCTCTTTTAGCTCCACACTCTAATTTAAAAGCAGCTTGAGGCTATGGAGGCAACAACCTGGCCACACCATGTCTCCCTTCCCTTTCTTGACGGGGGTGGGGGGGATGGGGGGGTGATCGTGACCTCACTCTCATGAGGTGGGCTCTACTCCAAGGCATTCACAGAGCACCTCTCTCGGAAGGATTAAACACAATGCAATGAGAGCATGCATGGGTTCTGGGAGGAAAACTCATTGCTGAGCTTTATAAATTTTTTTCTTCTGAACCTTTGAAAAGATCAACTCTGGTTTCAGTTTAATTTTTTTTTTTTTTTTTTAAAGAAACCTACATGGCCACTCTTCAAATTTGTTCCAGATGGATTTAGTCATAGAATGATTGATTATCCACTCAGTTGTGAGCTATGTGGTTAAGCTCAGAAACCTACAACAAACTGGTTTGGAGCCGTGTTTCATGGTAAATGGTAGAAAGGGTAATCCTTAAACTGTCATTTTAGAGTTAGTGATGAGGAAAGAAGAATTTAGTGGGGCTTCTTATGTCAAGAGAATGCATTAGCAAATGGATGACTGAGTATGAGGAAATCTTAGGAGCATAATGCTTTCTCTTCTCCTCTGGGCTTCACCATAAAGGGAACCAGATCTGACTGGGAGCCCTCTGAGGGCTGCCCAGCTCTCACTGCCTGCTTCATGAAGCAGATGCGACTCCCAGGATGCTGCTACAGCCAATTATCCTATGACCAATTCATGAACAGCTCCCACAGGTTTGTATGGTTGGCATCAGCAACACCTGGATAACCCAAGCAAAACATTCTAGGGAGAGTGAACAGAGGGGGGAACTGATGGCACTCCATACAGAGCTGTAGCCTGTACTTTACAAAGCAATTTAAGAGTATTTAGTCCATTTCCATTTTCTTTACAAACAAAACAAAGCAAAAACCAAAATAAGACATAACTCCTTTGTGTTTTTAAGCACTTTCCCTTAATACCTGCATTGCTTTTTTGCTCTGTACTTTACTAGGGGCTAATTAACAATCTGGCTTCTAGAATACTTTTCTGGAGGAGGCTGGATATGGCTGGTGGCCACCTGGTCATCATCTGGTTTTCCAGATGCTTCTATACATTGTTCACTGTCTTCGGCTCCACCTTCAATGATTTTCCTGCTTTTGCTCATGTATCTGTCTTGTTTCCCTTTTCCGCACAGTGCCTTCCTACTCCATTAATGCTCTCTTGTTAAAAATATAATCCATTACCCTACCTCATATAGGAGCTCTGGTAGCGTAGTGGTTACGAATCGGGCTGCGAACCTTAAGGTCAGCAGTTCGAAACTACCAGCCGCTCTGCGGGAGAAAGATGAGGCGTTCTACTCCCGTAAAGATTTACACCCTCAGAAACCCTGTACAGGGTCGCTATGGGTTGGAACCGACTCGACGGCACTTAACAACAACAACAACCCTACCTCATATCAAGATACGGGCTCCTAAAGACTTCAAGAATTTTTATGTTACAATATGTTCTTATGAATTTTTAACTTTTACATAGCCTACTTATTGGACCTGAGAGTTTGCTCAGTGCAAGTCTTCTAGTAGACCATAAAGATGTGAAGAATGAATCAAAAGAAAAGATGTACACATAATTAAAAGTAAAGCTGACGATACTAGGAACTGGCTTTCAAATAGATGATCAGAAGAAAGACATAATCAAGGGAACATAAGGATTTCTGCTGGAGAAATGAAGAACATTTTCTGATTCCTTAACAGACATACAAATATCACAGACTTTTAGCACAGAAGTTAGCATAAAGAAAGAGCAGCATTTATTAAATTTCTTTTTACAACAGGTATGTGTGTGCACCTGTTAATCTGCAAAAGTACGAGTTTATATACTTGCTCATGAAGTTTGTGGCTCATGGAATTATTTATTTGTTGAGTAAAATAAAGTAGTATTTCAATAAAAAGGAGAGAGCTGTATTTATTTAGGAGCGGTTCTGGAATGGATGGTTGTTGTTGGAGGTGCCGTGGAGTGGGTTCCAACCCATAGTGACCCTGTGTCCAACAGAATGAAACACTGCCCAGTCCTGTGCAATTTTCACAATCTATGTTATGCTTAAGCCCATTGCTGCTGCCACTGTGCCAATCCATCTCTTTTCCACTGACCCTCCACTTTACCAAGCATGATGTTCTTCTCTAGGGACTGGTCCCTCCTGACAATATGTCTGAAGTATGAGAGACGAACAGATGGAGAGTTCCAAGTCAGTGAAGAAGGAATGTCTCACAGTCTTACTCAAAAGAGGTTAGAGGCATCCGTGCTCTTCTTTTAGATAGTACTTTGCCTGTGCTAACTACACCCATTGGACTCCTGGTATGGTGCTGTAGGAGCAGCACTGGACTGTGAACCACATGGTCGGCAGTTCAAGCCCACCAGCTGCTCCTTGGAAACACTATTATACAGAGTTGCTATGAGTTGGAATTCACTCAAGGCACTTAACAACAACTAGACCCATAAGGCTGTGTATCTAAATGATTCACCCAGTTTTGCTTTTAGCTCATTTTTTGCTTTTTGAAAACCATTTACGATTCTAGATTTAACTGTAATGGTTTGGTTGAAGTCAATTCAGCAGGAGCTTTAATCACAGACTGGTAGGCAGCTTCTGAAATGGATTCCTCAAGGTATTCAAACTTGAGTTTAGGCTGGACCTAGTAACTGTCTCCTAAACCCTCGGAAACCCTGTACAGGGTCGCTATGGGTCAGAACCAACTCGACAGCACTTAACAACAACAATGAACAGAAAATGGCAAAAGTGATGGGTTGTCCCTTTCATCATTCAGTCCTGTCTTATTGTCACTCTCTGTTTCTAGCTGGTACCCTCTCTTGCCTCTTAGCTTGCTTATTTTCATGAAGAGCTCATGAAGAACTGAGGCACGAGGTGCCAGGAACCACATGAGTGAGCCAGGAAGAAAATCATTCCCAGTTGAGTTTTGAAATGACTGGGGCTTTGTGAGAACCAGTCAGAGGACCCAACTAAGTCAGACACAGATTCCTGACTCAGAGAAACTTGAGCTAGTGTGTTTTTGTTTTAAGTTACAAAGTTTCAGTGTCATTTGTTCTGCAACAACAATAAGTAGTATAGAGCCTTCCTTATGGTTTATTTGTGGTGAAAAATAAGGCACGAGTTCGGATAAGATCCATAGGCTTGGTTGTAAACTGGTTTGGGTCTGAGGCTGGAAAAAAAAAAATCTCAAAATGTAAAATGAACAAATGCATAGACTTTAAATGAATTGTTTTTTGCTGAGAAGTGTCACTGCTGTTGCTGCTGCTACATGCCATAAAGTTGGTTCCGACTCATAGAAACTCTGCGTAGGGTTTCCAGTGCTGTAAATCTTTACAGGAGCAGAAAGCTTCAACTTTCTCCTGTGGAGTGGACTGGTGGATTTGAATTGCTTACATTGTGGTTAACAGCCCAATACGTAACTCACTATGCTACCAGGGCTCCTTCTGAGAGGTTCTAATATCCTTGAATGGAGGCAGAACAACTTCATTGAAAATGCAGAAAATAATAAAGGACCTGTTTTATTTAGTGGTGGCGTCTGTGCATTTTAAGGGGGTTTGTATTCATGCATACAGACTCCTGGTGTGGCGCTGTGGCTTAAAGCACTGGACCACAAGGTTGGTTTGGATGATTCACACTCACCAGTCACTCCTTGGAAACTCTATACAGGGTCACTATGAGTTGGAATTGACTAGATAGCGCTTAATGACAATAACAACAAATATTCATACAGGTAAAAATATATTTACTGTGCACAAAAATAAAAACAATTCCTTTTAGAGGTAGGCCTGAAATGGAGTCCTGGACTATGGTATGAACCACAACAATTGCCCAAGTTGATGATGGGAAAAGACTGAGTGAGTAATGTCCTTTTAAAGCTTCAGTGATTTGGTCCAGACTTTTAGCAAATAATCAGTACTAGGTGTCAACTGTTTTGTCAATAACAGCTACAAGTCATTAGAGCTGTCTGACTTTTTATTTCTGGGTCATTAATGCTATTATGATCATAGAATACACCTGAATTCTTCCCAGGGCAGATTTTAACTTGCCTTGGTATGTTTTCCAGATAAAAAAATGCTATCCCAAAGTCAAAGAACTTGAATCAGTAGAAACAGTTTAGATACCTAGCATATACCTGTCAAAAGCAATATTGTTACCATACCTCCAGGCTTGAAACCTAAGCAAAGCATACTCTTTTCCTCCCTCTCTTTTAAAATTGTTTGGACAGAGCTGGAAGGGACTACTCTTAACTTTAACTGTGGAGAACACTGAAACCCAGAGAGATGAACTGATTTAACACAATTAAAGCATAATTTAGGGGACGACCCAGATGGGAACTGAAGCCTCTTGCTTAGTCTGATGGGGTTTCCACCAATCTTGGCTGCCAAAAACTACTTTCCGGACTCCTCCTAAGCATTCAAGTATAGACTCATTTCACTAAAGAAGAAAATTCTTTTAATTAGTAAGCAAGGAAAATATGTTTGTATTGTAATTATAGCTGTTACAATGTCATTTATATTACAAAAATTGAATATCTAATAAAAAACCAAACCAAACCCATTGCTGTGGAATCAGTTTTGACTCCCAGCAACCCTAAAGTAAAGGACAGACTAGAACTGTCCTGTCAGGTTTCCAAAGCCGTAAATCCATAAGGAAGCAGACTGCTAAATGGCTGTTGGTTTCCAATAGCCCAACATTCAGTTAGCAGCCCATCGTTCAACCCATTGTGCCCACAGAGTTCCTTTATTTAATCAAGAAGAAAAGACCTTTTAGAAAAACCACCACACACATATTTGATTTAATTTAAATTCTGTTTTTGTTAGGTGTGATAGAGTTGATTCTGACTCATAGCGATCCTATATAGAGTTTCCGAGGAGTGGTTGGTGAGCTTGAACCGCTGACATTACAGTTTAAGTGGACCTTGTGGTCTAGTGCTTATCCTATAGTACCGATAGCGCAGAGCATACTGGAAATATTTCAAAAACATTTTAAACAACTGACTTCCAAATTTAAAGACTTCCTCAGCCAGTTTTATAAAAACAGCAAAATTGGTTTATTTAGGTTTCATCTTTTCTTTTTTCGTTTATCTGTCTTTTGAAGAAAATATGCATATACATATGTTATTAAGTGCTGTTGAGTCAGTTCTGACTCATAGCAACCCTGTGCCGGGTTTCTGAGGAATGGCTAGTGGTTCACAGTCCAGTGCTTATCCTGTAGTGCCACACCAGGACTCCTGATATATATCAGCACTGGACCATGAGCCACAATGCCCACAGTTTGTGCTCAGCAGGAGAAAGAACAGGCTTTCTGTTCCCGCAAAGATTTAAAAGGTCTCAGAAACCCTGTACAGAGTCTCTATGAGTTGGAATCAACTCAATAGCACTAACAATAACATATATATGTGTAATCATTGTTGTAGAGTTGATTCTGATATATGACAATCTCATGTGTGCATAGTAGAACTACTCCATAGGGTTTTCAAGGTTGTGACTTTCAGAAGCAGATGACCAGGTCTTATTTCTAAGCACCTCTGGGTGGACAGGACAGTCAACATTTGGATGAGTAGTAGTATTTAACCCAACGTCTCTCTCTCTCTCTCTGTGTGTGTCTATGTATCTATGTTGTTGTTACGCGCCATCAAGTTGGTTCCGACTCATAGTGACCCTGTATACGGTTTCCAAGGAGTGACTGGTGAGCTTCAACCAGAGAACCTGAGGTTCAAACCAACCTTGCAGTCCAGTGCATTAACCCGCAGCCACACCCATATGTGTGTGTGTGTGTG
>NW_006408632.1:1913418-1914546 GCF_000296735.1 Chrysochloris asiatica
TATATAACAATTTTATGGGCTATGTCAGTAGCTATTTTCCACTAGTAAAAGTGCTGTGTTCTCTCATAATTCTTTACTCTCCTATCTTGCTCCCTTTATTTCCCTTCACATTCCATTCCACATTGTCTTTCTCTGACACTCATTACCTTATAGTCTGTCTGCCGTCTCTGAGGGCAAGAGGCTCCTGGAAGTGAAGGCTATGGCTCAGTTGTTCTATTTTGCTTTTACTCTACAAATGTCTGAACGCTTACCCATACCCTCAGATGTGTTCCCTGCACTTTTGTTTATCTTTGGTGGTGGTGGTGGTGTGCCATGGATTCAGTTCTGACTCACAGCGATCCCTATATAGGGTTTCCTGTAAATCTTTATGGGAGTAAAGGCTGTAAATCTTTACAGGAGCAGAAAGCCTCCTCTTTCTCCCATGGAACAGCTGGTAGTTTTGAACTGCTAACCTTGAGATTAGCAGCCCGATTTGTAACCACTACACTACCAGAGCTCCTTTGGTTTATCTTTAGATGACTGATTTTCATACCTAAGGGGCATATGATGGTGACAGGTAATGTTCAGGTAGAGGGGTTGTTGTCATTGCTACTTGAGTAACTCAGCAGAGAATCCAGGCTTCCCCACTCTAACATGATAATGTGTCATATATACTTGGAATGAATCAAGGGTGAAGCAGCACTCCAGTTATGCATTTTCAGTGAGTGAAGTTACCCCTTTGCAGTTAAGAAGTATCCCTGACTATGACAGAGTAAGAGAAAGTATTTTTCACTTCTAAAGAAGAGTGGTGTGTTGTTTTTTTTTTCTCCTGCTGAGTGGTAGCTTTAATTTAACAGTTATGTGTCATCTACTAGAATTATTATAAAGTTGAGATTCTCCAAATCAACTGCAAACAATTGGACTGAATTTGAATTGGACTCTTCTCTCCTTACATGAGATTTATACTGGGGCATAGGTAGGTCCATGGTGTGGGGTGCTTTGGCCCACTTATCACTATCTTTATCAGATATATCAACCTCTTGAAGAAATTCAAAACACTTCATATTTAATCAAATGACTCATGCAATATTTCCTCTTGAGATATTATTTTCTCTTGTCATTATAAACTGTTTCCTAAATCTGAGACCA